>NW_012116744.1:2522668-2579069 GCF_000951035.1 Colobus angolensis palliatus
TTTAATTCAAAAACCTCAAAAAATTTAAACAAGTGAAATGAAACCATAGAGAGTATTCTCCAACCACAATGAAATTAAAATAGAAATCAACAGCAGAAATATAGTAAAATCTCTAAACACTTGAAACTTAAACATCATATTTCTAAATAATCCAGGGGTCAAAGAGAAATTTTCAAGGGAAATTTTTAAAATACACTGAACTGAATGAAAAGAAAAATACAACGTATCAAAAACTTGGGGACACAGCTGAAGCAGTGCTGAGAGGAAAATTATAACAACGCATGTGTATAATAGAAAAGAGTAAGTCTCAAATTTATAATGTAAGCACCCACCTCAACAACCTATAAACAAAAGCAAACCTAAAGTAAAGAAGAGGAAGGAAATAAATAAGAGCAGAAGTTATTGAAATTTAAAACAGAAAAACAAAAGATAAAATCAGTTAAAAAGGAAATAAATAAAATTGACAAATCTGTACCAGGACTGACAAAAAAAAAGAGAGGAGACATAAATTGTCAGTGTCAGGAATGAATCAGATGAATCACTGTGGACCCTGAAGATATCAAAAGGATAATAAGGGAATAATATGCACATACATTGGACATCTTAGAAGAAGTGGACAGACTGCTTAAAAAACACAAACTATCACAAATTATCCAATGTAAAATATATCATTTGAATAATCTTAAAATTACTAAGGAAATTGGGTTCATAATTTTAAAACTTGCAAGAAAGAAATAGGTAGACCCAAGTGGTGAGAATTATACCACACATTTAAAATACAGTTAACTGGTAGAATGCGATGGCTCATGCCAGTAATCCCAGCACTTTGGGAGGCCAAGGTGGGAGGATCACTTGAGTTCAGGAGTTTGGGACCAACCCAGGCAAGATAGTGAAATCCTGGGTCTAGAAAAAAAATGTTTTAAATAAGCCGGATGTAGTGGCATGTGCCCGTAGTCCCAGCAATTCAGGAGGCTGAAGTGGAGGATCACTTGAGCCCTGGAGGTCGAGGTTACAGTGAGCCATGATTGCACCACTGCACTCTAACCTGGCTGACACAGCAAGATCCCGTCTCAAAAAAATAAAAGAGTTAACTTCAAATTCTGTACAGTCTCTTTCAGAAAAAAAGGAACATTTTCTAGTTTGTAGGTTTACGCTGATACCAAAACCAGAGAGACAGTACAAATTCCCTGTAGACAAATATTCCTCACGAATATAAATACAGAAATCATGAAAAACATATTAGTGGGACAGACATGGTAGCTCATGCCTGCAATCCCAGCACTCTGGGAGGCTGACGCGGGAGGATCACTTGAGCCTGGGAATTAGAGACCAGCCTGGGATACACAGTAAGACCCCTTCTCTACCAAAAAAAAAAGAAAAAAAGTTAGTGAGTAGAACACATACAGCATTATATAAGAAGAATTATATACCATGACCAAGTGGGGGTTATGCGAGGGACACAATGCCAGTTCAAGATTCAAAAATCTATCATTGTAGTACACCACATTGACAGAGTAAAGAAGAAAACAAATCACCTCGTCATATCAACTGATGCCAAAAAAGCACTGAAGTTTAAACTATTCGTGATAAAAACTGTCATAAAAATAGGAATAGATAATAATTTCCTGAATTTGATACAGAATGTTTACAAGAAACCTACAGCTGAATTTATGCTTAATGATAAAAGACTGAATGGTCTGCATCGAAGATTAGGAATTAAGCAAGGATATCTCCTCTAACCACTCTAATTGTAAATTCACTGGAAGAAGGCAAGAAAAGGAAACAAAAGGCAACCAAGTTGAAAGGAAAAAAGTAAAACCATCACTATTTCCAGATGACATAATTGTATACATAGACGACCTCCAGGAATAAAAAACACACACTCAGCAAAAACTACTGCAACCAAGAAGTACATTCAGCAAGGTTGCAGGATACAAGAACACAAAAATCAGTTGTATGTCTGTACATTATCAACGGATACATGGACACCAAAATTACAAATACATTTCTATTCACAATCACTCAAAAAATGTGAAATACCTAAGTATAAATTTAACAAAACATATAGAGGACTTATATGTTGAAAACTACACAATGCCAGTGAGAAAAATCAGTGATCTAAATTAATGAAGAGATACGCAAGTTTCATAGATTGGGAGATTTAACAGAGAGAGATATCAGTTTTCCATAAATTGCCTTGCAGGTTTAACACAATTCCTTTCCACATCCCCAGAAGGATATTTTGTAGATATAGACAATTTCATTAGAAAATATACATGGAAAGGCCAAGGAGCTACTAAGTTGCTGCAAAAGTAATTGTGCTTTTTGTCATTTTTTAATGGCAAAACCACAATTACTTTTGCACCAACCTAATAGAACTGAAACAATTGGAAAAAGAATAAAATAGGTGAAATTTGTCTGTGTAATTTCAAGACTTATTTTATAGCTGCAGTAATCAAGACTGTATAGTATTGGCAGAAGTACAGATACATTGATTATGAAATGGAAGACAGAACCCAGAAATAAGCCCATATAAATAAACATGCCTACCTCATTTTTGACGAAGGTGCAAAAAGCAATAAAGGAAAGATAGATTTTTTCACAACATTACAAAATTAATTCAGAATGGATCATGGACATAAATGTAAAATATGAAACTATAGATCTTCTAACAAGCATCATGAGGATATTTTCTGGATCTAAGGCTTGGCAAAGAGTCCTTAGACTTTACACCAAAAGCAAGATCCATTAAAGGAAATATTTATAAGATTTCATCAAAACTTAAATACTTTTGCTCTGTGAAAGACCCTCATAAGAGGATGAAAAGACGGCCTACAGCCTGAAAGAAAAATATTTGCAAATTGCATATCTGATGAAAGTTCATTATCTATAACATACAAATAACTCCTCCAAACTGTCAAATTAAAACATGGACAAGAGACATGAAGAGACATTTCACTGAATAAGATACATAGGTAGCAATTAGCACATGAAAAGATGTTAACAGTATTGAATTAGGGAAATGCACATTAAAACCACAATGAGATATACTACACACCTATCAGAATGGCTAAAAATATAAAGTGACAACACCAAATGCTAATGAGGATGCAGAGACAGTGGATCACTTATATATTGCTTGTGTGAATGTGAAATGTTTTAGTCACTCTGGAAAATGTTGGTAGTTCTTAAAAAAGTAGACATGAAACTACTGTTATGACCCAGCAATTGTCCCAAGGCATTGATCCCAGAGAGATGAAAAGTTAAATGTTCACTCAAAAATCTACACACGAGTGTTTATACCAGCTGTACTCATAATAGCCCTAAACTAGAAGCAACCCAGGCATCCTCCTGTGAATCTTTGGTACATCCATGCCATGAAACACTACTCAGCGATGAAAAGGAACAAACTGTTTTTCACAGAACAACCCAGATGAATCTCCAGAGGATTACACCGAGAAAAAGTCCATCCCAGAAGTTTATATACTTTATGATTCTATTTGTATAACATTTCTGAAGTGAAAAAAATATATAGAAATGAAGAACAAATTAGAGTTAGACAGGGATTTAGGAGTAGGTGTGGGTGACAGGAAAGTGGTTGTGGCTATGAAAAGACAGTATGAGGGATCCTTGTGATGGAAATGTTCGGGACTTCACTGCCTCAGAATCAGTATTTTACTGGCTTTGATAATATGCTGTCATTTTGTAAGATGTTACCATGGGTGAAAACTGAATAAAGGGTACATGGGATCTTTGCGTTATTTCTATGTCTGCATGTAAATCTAAAATTATCTCAAAAAGTTTAATTTAAAAATCACTGTAAGATCTGTGGTGGTAAAAATAGTATCTGTAACTATTTGCAGCCTAAATACCATTGTATATTTTGTATAAGTTTCCATAGAGTAACAATATATTATGCTTCTTTGCTTTTATTGAAATTATATCAATACTATGATAATATTGGTTATATAGTGATCAATAGTTCTGATCAGATAGATAATATTAAATGAATACTTGGGATATGATTTATTTCACAGTTACAACTGAATTAAAATAGAAAACATTTTAGAAATCAAATATAGTTTGATAGACAAAATGTATTCCAATTTCAAGTCTATAAAAGAAACATGCAAAAGAGTTTTAGTGATAAAGTAGGTGGGAACCACTTCATTAGATTTCACTGAACTTTGGCTATCTTGATTTTTTAATACTTTTCTCATGGCTCAATTTTTAATTCTCAGTTTTGTCAATCTTCCTTATATTTTCCCCCTTCTTATTCTAAGCTGGATGACCATGATACACATTTAAAGTATTTGAATAATTATGAGGAAGGATATTTTTTAAATCTGTCTTGTCTCTCAATTCCCATACACCCTCACTTCCCTCCGCTCCCCTCCTTGCATTGCACTCATGGAAGGAAGATAGATTGATCATCTGACTTCCTCAGTCAAAAGGTTTTACTCTTACAAATGTGCTAACCCTGATTTTAGAAACCTAATAACAAACACAGAGAAGCTGGTTATCTCAAACGGTATCCCACTTATGTAGGATGAGAAGTGATTCCAGATAAGATGATCAGCTTTTTCTGAAATTACTTTCTCCTGTATTTTTGGAACAGGAGAAACATGGAGCCACATTAGAAGTTTTATTGATTACCGCCAAAACTTTTTCTTATGGTTGCCAACAGAAAATATTAATATTTGACTTCTAAGATAAAAACGATACAATAAAAGTAAGGGACTGGTGCCCACTGATGTTAACCACCTTATGTCGGGTCCTTTCATTTGTCCTAGAAGTACAGCTCCAGGTTGTAGAAGATACAGTGCCTCATACTAGTCTCATAGCTGGAAAGATATATAAGGCTTAAAGACTCTGGGAATAAATAATAGCTTACACTTAATAAGTACTTCTAATGTGCCAAACACCTTAAAGTTCTTATATATGGATTCATTTTTTTAAGTCTCACAATGGCCAGTAATGTAGTTCATTATTGTCATCCTCACTTTAGAGCTGAAGAATCTGATTCACACAGAAGTTAAGGACTTCCCCAGAGTCACACAGCTAGTATGAGGCAGAGCTCAAGCAGCCTGGCTCCAGGTTCTCTAGTCTTAGCCATCTTTTATAATAAGTGATAATATGACCTCATATTTATAAGTGATTTTAAAGGTAGTGGAATAAAGTTTCTGGAGTCAGCACTCCTGATTTCAAGTCTTGGCTTTTCCAGTCTCCTGCTTTGTTACCTTGGGCAATTATTTAACCTCCCCAAACTACAGTTTTCTTACTGTAAAATGGTGAGAATAATTATGAGATAATGCATACTAAGGGCTTATACAATGCCTGGTACATAGTAATTATTCAATAAATGCATCTAGTAAACATTTATTGAATGTTCACTGTCTGGTACAGTTCTTGGCTGAGTAAGTATATACTGTTGAACAAACCAGATAATGTTGTTGCTCTCAACGCATTTACATTCTGTGGAAGGGGCAGGAGGGTGGGGAGAGAGAAAACAGGAAAATACCAGGTAGTGAGTTAACGTCCTGTGGCCCCCACAAGTTCTGGATCTCTGTTCTCTCTCTGACGGCATCTGCTTCTACTCTCCCACCTTCTTAACTCTGCATCTGTTATACAAGCCCCTTTGCTGCCCTGCATTCACCAAGCTCATCTCTCCCTGGGACACCCATCTTTGGATATCCTCATGGCTTACCTGTTTCATGTCTTTGTTCAGCTGTCACCTCACTGAGCACTTCTCTGATCACTTTTTTGAAAACCACAACACTCCCCACTCCTCACTATTCCCCTTCTGTACTTCATCTTGTACCAAAGCACTTGCCACCTTCTAATTATTTTATTGTGTTGTACCTCCATTAGAATATAAGAGAGCAAGGATCTTTGTCTTGTTCACTTCTGTATTCCCAGCACCTAGAGAAATACTATCATAATTTGTTGAATAATTGAATGAATGAATAAAAGCAAAAAGAGGTCCATGTAATGGAGAGTGGTTTGAGTGCTACTTTAAGTTGGTTGGTCAGGGAGGGCCTCTCTTGGGTAGAAAACTTAGGAGTTGAGTTGTGACTGTTGGTATGTCAGTCAGGTGAAGTATAGGAAGCATTCAGGCACAAGATGCCCACAGCTCACACTAACATGGTAGCAGTGATGGAGAGAAATGGGCAGGCTAGGGATATGTTAGGCAGATGGCCTCAACTGCACTTCTTCATGGACTAACATGGAATGGGTTAAAAAAGGAAAATCAAAAGTGAATCAGAAGAGGAACCTTGAAAACCTGCTAAATGAAAGAAGCCACAAACAAAAGGTCATTTTCGTGGCATTATTCCATTTATAGGAAGTGCCTAGAATAAGCAGATCCATAGAGACAGAAAGTAGATTCTGGTTCCCAGGGGCTGGTGAGAGTAATGGGATGACTGCTGATGGGTATGGAGTTTCATATTGAGTCGATGACAATGTTCTGGAATTCGATAGTGGTCAGGTTTGCACAACTCTGTGAACATACTAACAAACTGCTGAATTGTATACATTAAAGGTACATTTTATGGCATGTGAATTATATCTCAATAAGAATAAATCACAGGATATGAAGGCTTGCGCCATAGGTAGTAGGGTAGCTGTCTCTTACTGAGAAAGATGACTGGTGAGGAGCAGTTTAGATGGGGGTGGGGGAGGTAATCGTGTGTTCTTTGGATCCAACTGGAGAGATCAAGTTGCTATTATAGCTTAGATAGTAAATATTAACTATTATTATCAAATATTTAATGCCTGGCCAGGCATGGTGGATCACGCCTGTGATCCCAGCACTTTGAGAGGCCGAGTTTTGTGGATCACTTGAGGTCAGGAGTTTGAGACCAGCCAGACCAACATGGTGAAACCCAGTCTCTGCTAAAAATACAAAAATTAGCCAGTCATAGTGGTGGGCGTCTGTAGTCCCAGCTACTCAAGGGGCTGAGGCAGGATAGTCGCATGAACCCAGGAGGCAGAGGTTGCAGTAAGCCAAGATCATGCTACTGCATTCCAGCCTGGCCAACAAAGTTAGACTCTGTCTCGATGGATGGATGGATGGATGGATGGATAGATAGATATTTAATTCCAGCTGGTGAAATTAACAAACAACTATGACTCTGATTAATTAAACGGAATTGCACACTGGTTGATGATACAATAGGAGTGGATGTTCAATCTCTATGTGTGTTCCTAGGATGAAGTCTGTTGAAGTATGGAGTTCTCACTGGTTGCTCCAATCCTGAAAGCCTGGTTACTTCCTGTACTTAGATAACTTCTTTCACAGAAAATTTCTTCAGAAGGCTAGAAGCTCATACCTTTATTAGAATAATCACATAGCATAGAAAACTTTGATCAATAAAAATGATCCTTTTCTGCTCTCCCAGGCTGATTATGCAGGAAATGAGGGGTTTTTACCCCCTAATTTGCTTTTTCTCATCCCAATTCAGAAATGCACTGACTTTCGTTGAGTGCAGTAAGAATCTGAGTCTGAAAATTTGTACGAATTGTCTTTGGACCAGTGGTTCTCAATCAGGGGTGATTTTGAGTCACGGGAGACATTTAACAATGTCTGCAGACAGTTTTGATTGTCACAACTGGGAGGGTGCTACTGGCATCTAGTGGATAGAGGCCAGGAGGCTGCTAAGCAAACTATAACAGATAGAACAGCTCCCTCAACAAAAAAATTATCCATCCCAAAATGTCAACAGTGCTGACTTGAGAAATCCTGATACAGACTATAAAACTCACAAATATCATGAAACTTTATAAACTTATGAATATTCAGCTATGATTCCAAACTTCTATGGATATTTGGAAATCCTTCCCACCTTCCTGTGTAAATAGTAGTAGTATTTGCCAGGCATCATATGGCACTGTAAACAGATAGATGAATGGGAAAAGATTTGGAGAGGCAGGAGAGGTACATCTGATGGTCCTGGGACCTATCTTTTGATAGTTTGGCAAAGTGCTGGCTCAGCACATGAGTTTAGAGAATACAACAGCCCAATAATTGAAGCTTAGTTCCTGACACTCTTCCTTTGTAAAAAAGACAGTTTTCTCAACCAGGAAGCTTTCATGTCTTCTAGATATTCCCAGTCTTCTTCCAATGTCCATATAAAATTTAAAATGCCACAAAGACTGGGGCACTTGAGTATTTTTCATGATGCATCTGCTGCAGTTGATGTGTGCACCTTAATAGTACAGGATGGTGAGGGGAGAGGGACCCAGGCATTCAGCTACTGCTCTGCCTGTCAGTGGTTCATTAAACCTTATTTTACTTTTAATACCACCTGGCACAAATGATGTGTGTATGCATACCTCCTTAGCATAACGGTCAGACAAGAAATAGTTAAAAGAGCTATAATAGAAATATAAACAAATGTTTTAAAAACCAAAAGCTAACAGAATACAAAAGCATTTATATTAGCTGAATTGCTGAATTTATTATCTTTAGAAGCAGTTTAGGAAGAAAAGAGAATATGATGTGTATCTTGGAAATACTCTAAGCTTATAAAGTCATCTAGTTTTAAAGTACCTATTGGAGTCACTGAGGGAAGGAATGATTCACAGAAATTCAAACTTTGAAATCATAAAGTAGTTGTTTTGAAATTTTTATTATGGAAACTGGTTACTAAGGGTGAATCTTCGACAGGGTTGGTATAGGTTTGGTTGATAAGATTTAGCTATAACAGGTGGGCTGTCAGATGCCATGGAAAGATTGTACTGGGGATAAAAATGCTAATAATATATGTATTGGACAAAATTATATTTTTATATGGGGCCATGGACAGTTTTTCTTAGCATCACCCCCATATTTGGCAGGGGTGGGGACTTTTCATTTTTGTTTTAAATTGTGGTGAAATACATACAAACATAAAATATATCATCTTAACCATTTTTAAGTATACAGTTCAGTAGTACTAAGTGTATTCACATTGTGTGCAACCATCACCATCATTAATCTCCAGAGCACTTCACCTTGCAGACTTGAAACTCTGTACCCATTAAACACTAACTCCCCATTTCCCTCCCACTCCAGCCCATGGCATGTACCATTCTACCTTCGGTCTCTATGAATCTGAGTACTCTAGGTCAGAGGTCCCCCCGACCCCCAGGCCACAGACCAGTACCGCTCCATGGCCTGTTAGGAACCAGGCTAGATAGCAGGAGGTGAGCAGCAGGTGAGCAAGCAAAGCTTCATCTATATTTATAGCTGCTCCCCATCAATCACATTATAGCCTGAGCTCTGCCTCCTGTCAGATCAGCTGCTGCATTAGATTCTCTTAGGACCATGAACCCTATTGTGAACTGTTGATGTGAGGGATCTGGGCTGCACGCTCCTTATGAGAATCTATGCCTGATGATCTGTCACTGTCTTCCATCACCCCCAGATGGAACTGTCTAGTTGCAGGAAAACAAGCTCAGGGCTCCCACTGATTCTACATTATGGTGAGTTTTATAATTATTTCATTACATATTACAATGCAATAATAATAGAAATAAAGTGCATAATAAATGTAATGTGCTTGAATCATCCTAAAACCATCCCAGCCATCCCCCGGTCCGTGGAAAAATTGTCTTCCACAAAACCAGTTCCTGGTGACAAAAAGTTTGAGGACTGCTGCTTTAGGTACCAAATGTAATTGGAATCATACAGTATTTGTCTTTTTGTGACTGGTTTATTTCACTTAGCGTAAAGTCCTTGAAGTGCATCAGTGTAGCATGTTTCAGAATTTTCTTCCTTTAATGCTGAATAATATTTCATTTTAGGTGTATTCCACACTTTTTTCTATTCATTCCCCAGTTCATGGACACTTGGGTTGCTTCCTCCTTTTGGCTGTTGTAATCCTGCTATAAACATAGGTGTACAAATACCACCTGGACACGCTGCTTTCAGTTCTTTTGGGTATATACCCAAAAGCAGACTTGCTGCATCATGTGATACTTCTGTGTAATTTCTGAAGGAACCACCATACCATTTTCCATGGTGGGTCTACACACCATTTTATATTCCCACCAACAGTACACAGGGTGCACTTTTCTACATTCTTGCCAACACTTAGTTACTTCTACTTTTTCGTAGCCATTCTGTTGGGTGTGAGGTAGGATCCCATTGTGGTTTTGATTTGCATTTTCGTAATATTGAGCATATTGTATTTCCTTATTGGCCATTTATTTGTATATCTGTTTTGGAAAAATATGTATTCAAGACCTAGGCCCATTTTTT
The DNA here is from genome assembly GCF_000951035.1 of Colobus angolensis palliatus. Lineage (NCBI taxonomy): Eukaryota > Metazoa > Chordata > Mammalia > Primates > Cercopithecidae > Colobus > Colobus angolensis. Next base: position 2,532,912 of record NW_012116744.1, read on the forward strand.
TCTGTTTTGTTGTTGTTGAGCACCCCCAGATGTTTTAAGATTTCTGCTTGAAGCAATACCTGTCATCTAAGTGCTTTCCCATTATGTTTCTTTTGTTTTTCTTTTTTTAAGTTACACCTGCACAGCGGCCTTTCAAATAATTACATATTCACAAGGTAGAGTATGGAAAGAATTAATGCTAGAACATTAAAGAATATTGATTAGTGTGTATCAGTGACGGAATAGCAGACATTTTAAAAATAATTATGAGAAGGGGTTTTAACATTTTATCTATGCCATCTTTGTTTCTAATATTTAGTTTTCTAATCTGAAAACCAATCCTGAGTTTATCAACGTTGTGGCATAATTTTCTTTCGATGTTAAATTCTTCAGACCACTAGTTTCTCCTTTCCCAAACTACTAGAGTGTATTAAATGGTACCTTGCTAGGTGAAAGAGATAATTTACCTCTTAATAATAAATAGCCACCTCATCTCAACTTTTATTTGGATATCACTAAAAGAACTTATAAACTATTTATTAATTAAAGAATGAATGTCTCCTATTATCTAGTTCAACATAAAAGAAAAACAGTAGCCTTATATAAACATGTAACAGGGAGCACTATTTAGTTCTTAGCGGTCAGCCGATGAGTTAGCCCTACATTTCTGACCTGGGACTGTAAGTAACACTGTTATGTCTGCTTTGTATGGTAAGACTGTTAGTACTTTGTATCACTTAAAACCTTTTAAAAGTAGTTCTGCTTATATGGAAAAGTTTTAAACATACTGAATATCAGATACACAGTTAAGATGATAAATTTCATAGAAAAATCTGTTTATATATGATATTGTGCCAGACCCCTTGATGAGGATACAAAGATAAACAATACAAGGTCAGCCCTTTTGCTAAAGGGCTAGTGAGATTACTGCTAAGATTTATATAAAACTTTAGACCACTGTCAGAAAAGATTATAACATGATTAACTGTAAGATAACATATATAGAGCACCCATGTGAAATAAATTTCTTGTTTTGCTGACTGAGAACTTGATCAAAGTAGGAATTCATGGGTCCTCAATTCATCCCACCATACTAGTTAGCTCCTTATTCATGTTGTCTTACAATCAAGAAACTGTGAGAATAAGGATTTGATACAAATATAAATTCAGTAAGATATTTTTAGTTCTAAATAAAGGCAAAATAAAAATTTTGTCCTAGCCAGGCGCGGTGGGTCACGCCTGTATTCCCAGCACTTTAGGAGGCTGAGGCAGGCGGATCACGAGGTCAGGAGATCGAGACCATCCTGGCTAACACAGTGAAACCTGTCTCTACTAAAAATACAAAAAAATTAGTCGGGTGTGGTGGTGTGCGCCTGTAGTCCCAGCTACTTGGGAGGCTGAGGCAGGAGAATGGCGTGAACCTGGAAGGCGGAGCTTGGAGCGAGCCAAGATTGCACCACTGTACTCCAGCCTGGGTGACAGAGCAAGACTCTGTCTCAAAAAAAAAAATTATCCTAAATATAAATTCAAATTCTTTCTTCTCATGAGGTTTCATTAATTTTAGAAAAGATGATACAATTATTCTGAAAATAAGTGTTTGGGTCCCACTATCAGGTACATAGTACAGCTGTCATTAAATCTGTAGAGAACAAATATTCTCCTTATTGGCAGTGGTTCTCAAACTCTGTTGTTTATAAAAATCATGATGTCCGTTGTCATTATCCAGTAGGACTTTTAAAACATATTATTGGGAAAATGACGCAGGAATTTAGTAAATTGGTGATGTATTACAGCTTTCTCTTTGATGCATATATTGTTTGTTTAGTACATTTTTGGCTTTGATTAGAATAATGATTCTCAAACATCAGCATACATCAGATCACCTAGAGAGTTAATTAAAACACACCTTTCCGGGCCCCACCACCAAAGTTTCAGCTGAGTAGGTCTGCTGTGGGGCCACAGAATTTGCATTTCTAACAACGTGCCAAGGGCTCCTTCAGGAGTTCAAGGAGCCTGAGAAATCTCAGATAAGGACTTTTTACAACTATAATTATACACAAAGTTTGAAGTATACATATTTTCTCTTTTTTCTCTTGTTTAAAGCTTAATAGGTATTTAGGAGCCACTGACCTAAATGACCTATAAGTCATTCAGCTTCTCCATATCCCCATAATTGAAAGTTTTTGTCAAGTGTAATGACATCTAAAAATAATAATGTAGGAAATAAGCTTCTGTTGTTGTTACTAATCATTGTCATCATCACTTTTGTTAATATCTGTTCAGGGTATATCATTTTCCTGGGGTAAAGAGAACTATCAAATTATTTCTAATTTTTAATTCCTACTATGTAGAAATGTACAAATGAATAATGAGCAGTGGTCCCTTTGAATCTGAAATGCCATTTTAATTTTTTGTGTGGTAGATTTAGTGAAACTTTCAAGTATAGTCATGTATAGCTTAACAGGGAGAGAAGTTTTGCAAAATGCATTGTTAAGCTATTTCATCTGCAAACATCATAGATTGTATGTACACAAACCTAGATGGTATAGCCTACTTCACACCTAGACTAGATGGTATAGCCCAGGGGTCCCCAACCCCCTGGACCATATGGGTCCCTGGCCTGGTGGAACGGGGCCACACAGCAGGAGGTGAACAGCAGGTGAACAAGCAAAGTTTCATCTGTATTTACAGCCGCACCCCATCACTCACATTATGGCCTGAGCTCCACCTCCTATCAGATCAGTGGCGGCATAAGTTTCTATAGGAGTGCAAACCCTATTGTGAACTGTGCAGCACTGCCAGGGATCTAGGTTGTGCACTCCTTATGAGAATCTATGCCTGATCATCTGTCACTGTCTCCCCCAGATGGGACCACCTAGTTATAGGAAAACAAGCTCAGGGCTCCCACGATTCTACATTATGATGAGTTGTGTAATCATTTCATTATATGTTACAGGGTAATAACAATAGAAATAAAGTGCACAATAAATATAATATGCTTGAATCATCCCAAAACCATCCCCTATCCCCGGTCCGTGGAAAAATTGTCTTCCACAAAACCAGTTCCTGGTGCCAAAAAGGTTGGGGACTGCTGCTATAGCCTATTATTGCACCTGGGTTACAAACCTGTACAGCATGTTACTGTACTGAATCCTGTAGGCAGTTATAACACAGTGGTATTTGTATATGTAAAGATAAAGGTATAGTGAAAATAGGGTATAAAAGATTTTTAAATGTTACCACATTTACCATGAATGTAGCTTGTACAACTAGAAGTTAACTCTGGGGTGAGTCTTGAGTGAATGTGAAGTCCTAGGACATTACTGTGCACTATTGTATATTTTATACACACTGCATGCTTAACCCACACTAAATTTGTTTTTTTGTTTTGGTTTGTTTTTGGAGTCTCGCTTTGTTGCCCAGGCTGGAGTGCAGTGGCGTGATCACGGCTCACTGCAACCTCTACCTCCCAGGTTCAAGCAGTTCTCCTGCCTCAGCCTCCAAGTAACTGGGGTTATGAGCCATGATGCCCGGCTAATTTTTGTATTTTTAGTAGAGATAGGGTTTCACCATTTTGCCCAGGCTGGTCTTGAACTCCTAGCCTCAAGTGATCCACCCGCCTCAGCCTCCCAAAGTGCTGGGATTACAGGTGTGAGTCACTGTGCCCAGCCTACACTAAATTTGTTTTAAAACATATTTTTCTTCAATAATTTAACCTTAGCTTACTATAACTTCTTTACCTTGTAAACTTTTAATTTTTTTAGTTTCTGACCCTTTTGTAATAACATTTAGCTTAAAACACAAAGACATTGTACAGTTGTACAAAAATATTTTTTAAATTTTTTATTTTTACTTTTAAAACCTTTTGTTAAAAACTAGGACACAAACACCCACATTAGCTGAGGCCTACACTGAGTCAGGATCACCAACATCACTATCTTCCACCTCCACATCTTGTCCCACTGGAAGGTCCTCAGGGGCAATAACACCCAGGGAGCTGTCCATCTCCTATGATGACAATACCTTCTGGAATACCTACTGAGTGGCCTGCCTGAGGCTGTTTTACAGCAAACTTTTTGTTTTTAAAAGTAGATGGAGTACACCCTAAAAGAATGATAAAAATTAGAGTATACTAAATACATAAATCAGTAATATCATTTATCACTATCAAGTATTATGTACTGTACATAATTGTATTGCTACACTTGTATACACCTGGCAACACAGTAGTTTTGTTTACCCCTGCATCACCATAAACACGTGAGTAATGCCTTACACTGTGACATCCTGACAGTTAAGATGGCACTCAGCCATAGGAATTTTTCAGTTCCATTGTAATTTTATGGGATCACCATCTTTTATGTGGTCCATTGTTGACTGAAATGTCATTACAGTGCATGATGGTAATTTGATGTGGCATTCTAATACACCGGCAAAGCTGGGAACTAATATTGAGCTCAAGTTACTCATCCTATAACTGTTTCAAGTAAACATATAGAAAAGATTAGACAGTTTTGTGGTGGTTGGCTGAATAATTTTGCTATTTTCTTCATAAGATTTGATTGCAACAGAACCAATATTTTATTTTCTTAAAGTTCAATCTGTAATAATAGTTTCATTTCACCACCTACCACAATGTAATCTCTGAGCCCTATAAGAAGAAACTATACTACAGAGCTTATCATATCTCAGCATTCCCTAATTTGAAATACAAAATCAGTAGGGCAAACATACTGAAGTAAAGTCAGAGAAAATTATTTTGTCATGTAGTTCTCATGATGAAGAAACAAAAAAGATCCCCTCACGTTTCTGGCAGGGGTGAGAAACAGTAACCATTTTGAAATGTGGCCAAGGCTTTCTCCATCTCCAGGGAACAGACTTTACTTGGGCCAAGGCACTTACCTGGCTCCAAGCCCACAGCCTTCCTATCTCACCCAAGTGGGTGTTGTGCAACTCAGACCAGGGACGTAGAGCCACCAAAAGACTGTTGATGAAAAAGCCAAACTCTGTCAACTATTTAAAGATGTTTATTGTGAGCCAATTTGAGTGACCATGGTCCGGGGAACATTCTCAGGATGTCCTGAGCAAGTGTGGCAAGGCGGTCAGGTTACAGTTAGATTTTATACATTTTAGGGAGACAGAAGTTATAGGTAAATACATAAAGCAATACATGTAAGATACACATTGATTTGGCCTGGAAAGGCAAGACATCTCGAAGGGTAGGGGCTTACAGGTCACAGTGGATTCAAAGATTTTGTGATTGGCAGTTGGTTGAAAGAGTTAAGCTAAAAACTTAGTAGAAAGAAAGGCTCGAGTTAAGAGAAAGGGGATTGTGGAGGCCATGGTTCTTGTTATGTGGATAAACCTATAGGTAGCAAGCTTCAGGGACTAGAAGGTAAATAACTGTTTTCAGACCTTAAAATATGTCAGACTCTTAATCTCTCCTAGATCTGAGAAAAGCCTAGCTGCATAAATGGAGATTCTCTACAGACGTAACATTTCCTCCACAAAAGACAGCTTTGCATGGCCATTTCAAAATGTGTTAAAGAAATATATTAATATTTTGAAGTAAAGTACTTTTATTTCCTTCAGGGCCTGCTATCTGTCATGTGATGCTATACCAGAGTCAGGCTGGAATCTGGTACCTTTTTGGCAGAGAATGTGTTTTGTCAGCCTTAGGATCTCTAAATTTTGTTGTTGTTTTGTTTTGTTTTGTTGTTTTGAGACGGAGCCTCGCTCTGTCACCGAGGCTGGAGTGCAGTGGCACTATCTCAGCTCACTGCAACCTCTGCCTCCTGGGTTAAAGCGATTCTCCTGCCTCAGCTTCCCAAGTAGCTGGGATTAATTTTTGTGTTTTTAGTGGAGATGGGGTTTCACCATGTTGGCCAGGCTGCTCTTGAACTCCTAACCTCAAGTGATCCACCTGCCTCAGCCTCCCAAAGGGCTGGGATTACAGGCGTGAGCCATGGCGCCTGGCCAGAATACCTATTTTAATGTTAATGCTGATCAGTTGTGCCTGAACTCCAAAGGGGAGGGAGTACAGCAAAGTGTGGGCAACCTCCCTTCCCATCTTGAATGGGAATTCAGTTTTTCAGGTTTCCTGTGGCCAGGAGGGCTCAGTTCAGTTGGCTGCGGGACTTGGGATTTTATTTTTGGTTTTCAAGACTGATTATTCTAAAATCATAAAATTTTAGAATGCTTCCCCCGACCCCAGCACTTTACCACCACACCCCCAGGGCACAATATAATACTGGAGTATTATAAGTAAACAAACTGCAAGAGCAGATGATAAGGAAAATTAGAGTATCAGAAGGAGATGAGAGAACAGAGCAAAAGAAATAGGTGAAGTAATTAATAGCCAAGAATTTTCTAAAAGTAATGGCACACACCAAACCACAGGTTTGAGATGCCCAGACCACATACCATGCAGGATAAATACCAAAAAAAAAAAAAAAACACTTATGCATATCATTATATCATTGTCAGACTGCAGAAAAGCAAAGACAAAGAAAAATCTTGAAATAAGCCAGAGGAAAAAATACCCATAGCAGAACAAGGTTAGAATTACAGCCACCTTCTTGTCAGAAAGCATGCAAGTAAAAAGAAAATGCAGTGAAATATTTAAAGTGTTGTAATGCCAAAAGAAAAAACCACCAACCTAGAATTCTGTATCCAGCAAAATTATCTTTTTAAAGTGAGTGAGAAATACACTTATAAGTGGGAGTTGAACATTGAGAACACATAGACACAGAGAGGGGAACAGCACACACCAGGGCCTGTTGGGGGGTGCGGGGTGAGGGGAGGGAACTTAGAAGACAGGTCAATAGGTGCAGCAGACCACCATGGCACACGTATACCTATGTAACAAACCTGCACATGCTGCACATGTATCCTGTTTTTTGTTTTTTAGAAGAAATAAAAACAACAACAACAAAAAAAAAAGTGAGGGAGAATTAAAGGCTATCAGACAGACAAAAACTGAGGAAATTAATCACCACTCAAGAAATGTTGAAATAAGTTATTCAAGGAGAAGGAATATGATAAGTCAGAAACTTGTATCTACATAAGGAAGGCAGAACATCAGAGAAGGAATACGTGGATGTAAAATAAGGTCTTTTATTTTTCTTACTCTTAATTGATCTAAAAAAAAACTGTGTTTAAAGTAATAATAGTAGCAGTGTACTAGGTGATTGTAGCATATGGATAAATGACATGAGAGATAGGAATGCCATAGAGATGGGAAGGGAAAATTGGGAGTACTCTGTTATTTACTCCAACTGGTTATTTCCTGGAAATGACAATCAAGAGTCTCCTTTCTACCAGTTTTATGTGATGACTCTTCCAGTGAAACAATAATGAGCTATAAAACTTTAATAACCTGTGTCTTCAAAATTGAGTGATTTTATAGCACCACCACAACCACACATTTATAAAGAAGAAGAGATGAGGTTAAATAAGGGTAAGGGGTAGTAAAAATGAAATAAAAAGAAACTTATAAGGACAAATCTATAAAATAAGTAGGAGCAAGTGAAAAAAAGATTAAAGCAAGAGAATAAATAGAAATTGTTAAGAGAGTCATAGAAAATGGACAAACGAAAAGTTCAAGAGCATCAGAATCATTTGTAAAGTATGTGTTAGCTGTGGAGGTGTGGAGGATAGTGCACATGTACAGCAAATTCCACAGTGGGTTACTCTATGAAGTTTTTTTATTATTTAAAAATTATTGAGGGGGGTGGGGGGCAAGGGGAGGGAGAGCATTAGAACAAATACCTAATGTATGCGGGGCTTGAAATCTAGATGATGGGTTGATGGGTACAGCAAACCACCATGGCACATGTATACCTATGTAACAAACCTGCACGTTCTGCACATGTATCCCGGAACTTAAAATTTTATATATATATATAAAGTAGAAAAAGTATTCATTGAACATCTACCAAATACAAGCTGTAATCCCAGGCACATTGAGGAGAAGTGTGAAATATATTTATTGTCCTAAAGAGTCTATAATTTCTTTGCAGCGAGAAATAAGGAAAAAAAAAAAAACTAGAGAAGAATATGAGCCACTAATGAAAGATTTCTCATAAGGGTGTTTAAAAGATGACTGACTTCACTGTTCATTAGCCCTTTCTTCTGTAAACTTAAGTGTCCAGAGTGGAGTTTTATGAAAGAACTAGGATTCCATATTCTATAAGACTTCCTAGAAATCTGATACCCTTGACCTTGTTTGCTGGATAACTGTGCATGATACTTTGCCAGGTGCTGTGAATATGAAAATATACTTAGATGAGGTTACCATCATCAATAACTTTATATATTAAGAGCCAGACATACACATTTGAAAATACCCTCGCAAATAGTCATTACAAAGCAGTAAGTGCAATAGAATTCAAAGAAAGACCATTATTGGCTGAATTGATCGGGTAACACTTCGTGAAAGAAGTCTTCATTTGAAGGATTGGTATGCATGGACCAGAAAAAGTAAAGAAGAAGAAATGCAGATGTAGCATTAGCAAAGTCAACATAATGGGAAATGTAACTTTATTAGGAGAACACAAAAAAAAAATAATTTAACAATCAAAAAAGAAAAATCCTATTCTGGTTTTTTAACTCTATAGGAGACACAAAAGCTATAATATCTTTAAATGTTTTCTCTTTATTTCTTAATTTCATTGAGGAAAAACTCATATTCTAGACAGATGTTCCCACTGGTTTCACTTAGTTGCTCTAGAATTTCTGAATAACTTGGTAAATAGCCTGGAATTTTTTTTTTAATTGTTCTTTACACAAAACATTTATTTTTCATTACAGTTTAGTGAACAGTTTATTAACCATTATAATAATACATTTGACTTAATTATGTATATTCACCAAAAGTAGTAATTGAGAAGATTAGTCCTCCTTTATTTCAAGATTTTATTTTATTTGTATTTATTTATTTGAGACAAGGACTCACTCTGTCACCCAGGCTAGAGTGCAATGGTGTGATTATAACTGACTGCAGCGTCAGCCTCCTGGCCTCAAGAGATCCTCCCACCACAGCCTCCCTAGTAGCTGGGACTACAGGTGTGCACCAACATACCCAGATTATTTTTTATTTTTTGTAGAGGTGAGATTTCACCATGTTGCCCAGGCTGGCCTTGAACTCTTGGGCTCAAAATACAGCCTAGGCCTCCCAAAGTGCTATATTTTACATTTTAAAAATCTAAAATAGGCCTTTTGAATTGTAGGTTTTGTTGAAACAGAAGAAACAAAAATTTTTTAATAAAATAGGCCTGGTTGCCCATTTTTTGAAATACACTTAAATGTAAAGGATAGATAAGAAAGAACAAAAGAATGAATGATGAGTGAAAAATATTTTAACCTCTGAAAGCCTAGATCTGAAAAAAAAAATTTTTTTAATAAAATTAAAATTTTACAAAATATTTTAACCACTACAGTTTTGAGATCTTGTGGTTTTCCATCCAACATGTAAAGAGGTTGGAAGCTGTACTCTTATCCTCACCAAAAAAAAAAGAACAAACTGAAAATCAACAACTCTTCTCAGATCCATCAAAGAATGAAGACACGGGACAGACCACTGCCCCCAAAACTAGAACAGGCAAATACGGAGAATCACAGATTACTGAGTGGAAGCCACAGCTGGAGCTAGCAACTGGTAGGAACACTTCAAGGGTGATTGATTGCTAGAGACTGAGATTGAGACTAGTTTAAAACATTAAAAACTCCTGGAGGCCCAGTCTTAGAGTACCTATCAAGTTCTCAGAGTCAAAAGCTGAGGGGAAAATGCCCTTGTGTTTCTGTGTGTGTAGAGGGAAGAGAGTAAACATTTTAAAACAAACAAACTTCCAGAGCTACTGCTCTCCTTAACAAAGGCCTGTCCTCAAGGGAAACTATTTTACCAACACCTAACCAAGTTGGGTTTTACCAGAGTCTGACTGACCTGAGAGAAGTGAAATACCCAACTCCAGCCCCCTTTAGCCTGTCTCACCTAAGGTGGCAGGTGGGTGGTTGGGGAGACAAGACTAATAGTTAAAGGACCATTAAACACTTACCCTCCCCCGACACCTTGCCACCACATTAATCAGTCTGCTATATAATAATAGAGATTATAGTTGAACAAAGCTCAGGCCCTATTTCAGAAGGAATCTCTAGTGTTCCATAATGAGAGGATGAAGAAGTCAGTAATAATAAATAATAAAAAGGAGTCTCTAGGGAAACCCAAATACTACAGGGGAAACAAAAATAAGCATTAGATGATGTTTTCGCCTCTGACATCTACAGCTGCAACTACCAGTAAATGCAGCCTAACTCATAGCTAAACATAAAACCTCACACTAAATGCCTATTTACCGTGTTCCTTTTATGCAATACATCATGTACAGCTTTCAATAACAAATTACAAGCCACACTAAAAGGCAAAACAAACAAAAGCCACACACTCTGAATGGATAAAGCAAGTATGGCAAAGACAAGACTGTCAAATTATAGAGACAGGGAATTCAAAATAACTGTGGGCTAGGTGTGGTGGCTCACACCTGTAAGCCAGCACTTTGGGAGGCCAAGGCAGGCGGATTACTTGAGCCCAGGGGTTCGAGACTGGGCTGGGCAACATGAGGCAACCCTATTACTACAGAAATACAAAAATTAGCCAGGCATGATGGTACTTGCCTGTATTCTCAGTTACACAGGAGGCTGAGGTGGGCCTTAATCCTAGGATATCGAGGCTGTAGTGAGCCAAGATTGCACTCCAGCCCAGACCAGCGACAGACCAAGACCCTGTCTTAAATAAATAAAGGCTAAGCACGGTGGCTCACGCCTGTAATCCCAGCACTTTAGGAGGCCAAAGTGACCTCTGGCCTCACCTGAGTTCAGATGTTTGAGACCATCCTGCCCAACATGGTGAAACCCTGTCTTTACTAAAACCACAAAAAAGTTAGCCGTGTATGGTGGTGTGTGCCTGTAATCCCAGCTACTTGGGAGGCTGAGGCAGGAGAATTGCTTGAACCCAGGAGTTGGAGGTTGCAGTGAGCCAAGATAGTGCCACTGCACGCCAGCCTGGGCGACAGAGTGAGATTCCATCTCTAAATTAATTAATTAACTGTGATTAATATGCTAAGAGCTCTTATGGAAAAAATGCTAGAAATAAAAAACACTGTAATACAGGCCTGTCCAATCTTTTGGCTTCCCTGGGCCAAATTGGAAGAAGAAGAATTGTCTTTGGCCACACATAAAATACACTAACACTAATGATAGCTGATGAACTAAAAATTAAAAAAAAAAAAAAATCTCATGATGTTTTAAGAAAGTTTATGAATTTGTGTTGGGCCACATTCAAAGCCACCCTGGGCCACATGTGGCCTGTGGGCTGTGAGCTGGACAAGTGACTTGCTGTAAATACGAATGAAGAATGCCTTTGATGGACTTAGACATGGCCAAGGAAAGAATTGGTGATCCTTGAAAATATGTCAACTGAAAAGTGAGGAGAAAAAAGAAAAATACAGTTTACCTTAATGAACATTCAGGTATAAAATGCTACACTAATGGCCCCCAATAATTCATGCCTCCCCAGTATTCATACCATTGTTAGCCCCAACCCACAGCCAAGGAGACATCAGCAAACATGACCCAAGTAGAACTCTGATAGCCCTTATACTGTGGGACTTGCCCTCTTGGAGTGTGGCCCTGAGAAGCATGTGAAAACAGCCAGGCTAGTCTCCTTCAGGAAGAAAGACCATGAAGAGGCAGGCCAGTGCAGTCAACCAACCAAACCCCAACCCCAGGTTGGGTTTTGCAGCTGAGTGCAGCCACATGAATAACTTAGTCAAAACCAGCAGAAACTGCCCAGTCAACTCACTGAATCATGAGAAATAAAATGATTCTAGTTGTAAGCCAGTAAATTTTAGGTTAATTTGTTACACAACAATAATTGCAAGAAAGAATGTAGTATTCTGCTTTGCTTCATGAGCCAAATATAAACGAATTTACAAAGATGGAAGTACTGACACTGATAAAGACATATGTTTGGGCAGCTCAGGCATGAGTGGATAGGAAAGGGATAGAAACGTAGAGAAGCGGAAGGTGATGATTTAAAAGTTTAAAAGAATATGCATACTGGCAGTCACAACTTTAATCATGTCCTCTAGCAAGAAGGTACACATGAGAGAACTGACTTTGCTAAAGGAAAAATTCGAAGGTATTTTTGTGTTTTATGTCTATTGATAGCTAGTAATTGCCTCTAGGTCTCTCCAGGTTGAGTCACATGTATGTAATAATAGCTACCTAGTCTAATAAACATTTCTTTTAAAATCACATGTTTCAGTAAAAATAACCTATCTTGCAATTTGGGACTAAAAAAATCTCTTCTCACCTTTGGTTTTAAAGTAGTTAAGCATCTTTTATCCATGTCCCAGAACTAAGCAGTTTTGCTCCCTTGTCTTTTTTTTTTTTTTTTCTTCCTACTAAAAAAAGGCCCCTTATAAGTGAAATGACCATTGGTTTCCCTCTCAGAGAGGTACAGATCTCCAACATGGAAAATTGAGTGCACTAAGTCATAAGTCAAGCTTTCCCATTTAGCTCATTTATACAACATTGTTCACTTTGGAACCTGAGGGATTTTTTTTTTTAATCCAGAGGATGACAGCTGAAACATAATTGCACATAACCTCAGAAAAGTTTACCACCCTGATGCAACTCAAAAGGAACACCTACCATTAAATTGGAACTCCACAAGCAGTAACACCTAATGCAGTTTGGTTTTATGGGAGCTGTGTGGATTTCTTTTATTGTTTCCCTTTGCATTATTTTTCACATGCATTTGCAATGGCTTTTTAGCATTCCTTCATTAGAGGCTTTTGTGAATTAAGGTTAGAAAAGCAGTTAACAAAATCAAACTACTCAGTTCTTCAAAAAATTAAACACAAAGTTAGCATATGACTCAAAATTCCACTCCTAGATATATTCCCAAGAGAACAGAAAACATGTCCACATAAAAACTTGTACATGAATGTTCATAGCAGCATTATTCATAATCGCCCAAAAAGTGGAAACAGACCAAATGCCCACAAACTGATGAATGGATAAACCACAGATATGGCATATCCATACAGTGGAATATTATTCAGTCACAAAAATGTGAAACGTGCAACAATATGATGAACCATGCTAAACTATTCTAAGAAAATACAGCCAGACACAAAAGGCCACATATTGTCCAACTTTATTTATATGAAAGGTCCAGAATATGCAACTTCATAGAGGTAGAAAGGACAGTAGTGGTTACCAGGGACTGGAGGGAGGAAGAAATGGGAAGTAACTGCTCTTGGGTGTGGGGTTTGTTTTTGTGGTAATGAAAATATTCTGGAATTGGTGTCAGTTGCACAGCCTTGTCGGTGTACTAAAAACCACTGAATTGTACACTTTAAAATGGTGGGTTTTGTGGTATGTGAATTATATACCAATTTAACACAAAAGAAGAGACACAAAAACTACTCACATTCTAAATTTATAACTAGGAAGTAGGTTGACAGAGCTTGAACCAGCGTTCCAAGTTTCTTCATTTATTCCAAAAAAGAAATTAGAACTTCCATTAAAAACCTTTTATGGGGCTGGGTGTGGTGGCTCACGCCTGTAATCCCAGCACTTTAGGACGCTGAGGCAGGTGGATCATTGAGGTCGGGAGTTCGAGACCAGCTTGGCCAACATGGCAAAACCCTGTCTCTACTAAAAATACAAAAATTAGCTGGGCGTGGTGGCACACACTTGTAATCCCAGCTACTTAGGAGGCTGAGGCAGGAGCATCGCTTGAACCCCAGGAGGCGGAGGTTGCAGTGAGCTAAGATAGTGCCACTGCACTGCTTTGTAGTTTACAAAGCACTTTTATAATACATTAGAAGTTAAGTACTATCATCTGGTAATTTCCTCACTGAATCCATGCAGTAGATGATACTGTTTGGTATAGTTATTCTAATTCTACAAATGAGGAAACATTCCATTATATTTTCATTTTTGTACCTTTAAGCATCTCCAGATCAAGGTTTGTCTCTCATCTGTGTAAAAGGCATACAGTGTACATTCACTAAATGTTTAGATGAATGAATACACAAACTAAGGCTCAAGGGGGTCAAGGGATTACTAAAGATCAAATAAATCAGTGTTGAAGTACATACCTTTGGCATCCAAATCCCATGTGTTTCCCATAATACCATATTTACAAGTCTTCTATGTTCCCTACACATTTGTTCAAGCCCCATTAGGTAAGCTGATATCATGTTATTATTCACAGCCCAAGTGGATGTCTTCCACAGTGATCATTGACATGGCAGATTATAAGACCTCAAGGAAAACTAAAGTTAAACGACTGCACAAATTTATTTACTCCCAAACCTTCAGTTTATTACAGCAGACATCACTACTAAGTGCCTACTGTGTGCCAGCCACTATGCTGTATTCCCCGGGAATAGAGCATGAAAATGAACAATTACCTAGACTGGAAGTACCTAAGCACCTCTTTTAATGAAACATTTTTCTGTCTACCACATATTTCATCACTTCATCCTATCAGCTATCTATAAACTGAGTTCAGATATAATTTAAAATACGCCAAAGGAGTAACAGTCAGTCAGTGGATTCCTTTATTCACAATCATAATTCAACTTTCAGGAAAAGAGGACAACCGTCGTTTTAAGAAGTTTTCCATGAACAGTGATGATCCTAACTTCCAAAATGTAAGAACTCAGCATTTAAGCATGGAGCCTCACAAATTCCCCATATACTATTCACTTAGGGTAATTGAGATCTTTCTGGAGCCACATTCTAGAGATCCTAGTACCACCACATACTTTTAAAAGGTATTATAACTACTTCTCTCATGAATTACGGCTTTCAGTGAAGACAGCTTATTTCTTGTCTTTATGCTGAGCACTACGTAGAACTGTTTTAAAACCAGGAGCATTTATATAGTGACACTAAAGTAACACAGGTCTTGCATTTGTAATTTTGTCACAAAATCCACTCACATTGGAAACTAGATATTCCCAAAGTCCAAGTAAAATGGTGTGCCTTAGTTGTACAGGCCAGGAGAAGATTTTACCATCAGGCAGGGACCAGCTGCTATGTTCTTTTTTCTATGTGGGTAACCATCCATTTAATTAAAGTCAGTGAATTTTAAAACAGAAAAATAAAAGGATAAGCTGTATGATTTAACAAGTGTCTTAAAGGTCAAGTGACTATAGCCTAAAACATCTCTGAATTTTAAAATTAAGTGTTAATATTTTTATTCTCAGTCATAATATCCTTTGGCTTATTTTTACATTCAAAATCTATTTTGTCCTTTTTTGTTTTCACTTCTGAATTCTGGGGGTCAAATTATAATATGATATTGTACAATTAAGTTTATCCTGTTAACAATAAATAACCTCTTAGCAATTACTGTACTCTATATTATAGGAATTAGTTATCCAAATAGCTAGCTAAATACTTCAGCAATTAATTTAAATGTTAAAAATCATCACTGCTGTAATACATTTCATCACTTGCTTTCTTCGGCCAATATTCTAGCCTAGTTGATAATTTTTATTTAAAAGGTGGTCCCTAGGCTATTACTAGAAATTAGTATAACAACTATGATCTTCTGTTATCCAGAATATTCAAGGCATTGGGTTCTCAGATCAAAACAAATATTTAAATAAGAAGTCATTAAAATCACCTTGTGTTAATTGATATCTATAGAATTACAATATGTACATGCAGCATCTAACATACATATTCTTTTCTAAAAGTTTACATGTCAGTTGTTTGATACATGGAACACTTTTTTGAAACATATCAAGGAAATAATCGCATTATCAGAGTAGACCATAAACTCCAATTTAATTGCTAGACTTTTTTCTGGCTAGACCATCTGATTTGATATACATTTATAATGAGGCTCATCACATTAAATAACACAAATTATTACCCCAAGTTGGCATTTAGAAACAAGGGAGTATGATAATTGTATAGCTGAGAAGATTTTAATAGATACATCAACCTGGTGATGTGACTCACACCTGTAATCCCAGCTACTCAGGAGGCTGAAGTGGGGGGATCACTTGTAGCTCAGAGCTCAAAACCAGCCTGGGCAAGATAGTGAGACCTCTTCCCTTAAAACATTTAAAAAACAAAAATAAATTAGCCAGATATGATGTCATGTACCTATACTCCCAGCTACTCTGGAGGATAAGGCGAGAGGATCACTTGAGCCCAGGAGTTCAAGGCTACAGTAAGCTATGATCACACCACTGCACTCCAGCCTGGGTGACAGAGCAAGACCCCCATCTCTGTTTAAAAAGATGAAGAGACGAAGATGTATGAGAAACCCTATTAGCAATGCAGTTAGACTAGCAGCAAAAGAAAGCAAGTGATAGTGTATATCTCAGCCTCCCAAGTAGCTGGGATTACAGGCATGTGCCACCATGCCCAGCTAATTTTGTATTTTTAGTAGAAGCGGCATTTCACCATGTTGGTCAGGCTGGTCTTGAACTCCTGACCTCAAGTCATCCACCCACCTCAGTCTCCCAAAGTGCTGGGATTATAGGCATGAGCCACCATGCCCGGTGAAAACTGTTATTTTTTTAAAATTATATAAATAACATGTACTTGAAGTATATTGGAAAATTAGACTATAATGCAAGCCTGGACAAAAGCACACAGGCATTTGAATCCGGTAGTTGGAATGTCTGATATCACAAATGCCTTTAATGTATTATAAAATATTAAAAACGTATCACAGATACTTTACCTTTGGGTAGACAATCATGATGTGCTAATATTTATATGGTATAAATTGATATAGTATTTTTTTGTTGAGTAATACCATATTTCAACTGGAATATGTTACAAGTGTTAAGTCTGACACATTTGGGGGATTAAAATTTCTTTCAATTATTCATTAATTTAACAAAAATATATTGAGTGGCTAATATATGCCAGACCTGTTCTCAGCTCTTAGAATGTAAAAATGAATAAAACAGACTCAAATCTCAGCCCTCATAGAGATTGCATTCTAGTGGGGGAAGACAGACAATCGGCATAGTAAGTAAGTTATTTAATACTTTCTAATGTTAGCCAGTGTTAAGTACTGTGGGTGGGAGGAAGAGGGAATAAAGCAGAGTAAAAGGGATTGGGATTGCTGGGCCAGAGGGTCTTCGATTGTATGTAGGATTATCAGAGCAAGCCTCTCTGAAAACATGCCATTTGAACAAGGATTTGAAGGAGGTAAGGAAGTTAGACATGTAGTTTTCTTTGGAAGGCTATTCCAGAGAAAGAAGAAAGCCAGTGCAAAGGCCCTAAGAGATAAACACTCCTAGAATTTCCAAGGAACAGTGAAGAGGCCGGTAAGTTACAGCAGAATGAAAGAGGGAGGTTACAGAGTAGAAAATGAAGCCACAGTTACATGGGAGGTGGAGAGTGTATGCTAAGTAGGACATAGGAAAAGATTGTATTCTGAGTGAAACTGCGGCCTACAGGAGGAACAACAGTTAAAGCAAGGAAACTAACTAGAAGCTATTAAAATACTTCAGTTTAGGAACATACCTATTTGGGGTAAATAATAATTCTGGCAAAAGTTGGTGGTGGCTTGGACCAAGGTGATAGCAGTGGAAATAGAAATGAGTGTCTAGAGTGTGTATACATTTTAAATTGTAGATATACATTCAATTTCTTGGCAGACTGAATATAGGATATAAGAAAAAGAGAGGCCTATAAACTATAACTATAGGGTTACTGGCATGACCAAGTGGAAAGTTGGAGTGGCCACACTGAGATGGAGCAGGTAGGGGGAATAAAATCAGGGATTATGGGGTTTTTTTGTTGTTGTGTTGTTTTGTTTTGTTTTGAAATGGAGTCTCACACTGTTGGCCAGGCTAGAGTGCAGTGGTGCGATTGTGGCTCATTGCAACCTCTGCCTCCCGGGTTCCAGTGATTTTCCTGCCACAGCCTCCTGAGTAGTTGGGACTACAAGCATGCACCACCACGCCTGGCTAATTTTTTTGTACCTTTTAGTAGAGACAGGGTTTCGCCCTATTGGCCAGGCTGGTCTCAAACCCCTGACCTCAGGTGATGCACCCACCTCAGCCTCCCAAAGTGCTGGGATTACAGGTGTGAGCTACCACACCCAGCCCCAGAGATTACGTTTTGAATATATTAATTTGGTAATATGTGTTATACATGAAAATATTGATATTTAGCATTTAGTTTGATATGAGAGCCTACAGTTCAGAGATTGGCAGTCTATACTGGAATTATACATTTGGGAGTGTACAGTTATTGTAGCCATCAAAGAATGTAGTTACCAAGCATTGGTAACTACAATTTTTTTTTTACCAAGAAAAGTAACTACTTTTCTTACTATCAGTAAACATAAAAGAAAATCTGTAACCAAATTCTGTGCAAATAAAGACATTAATGAAATAAACATTCATTAGCAAGCAGATACAAAACTATTCATATAATATGTTTTATATGCTCTCTGAGTATTTAGGTAATCCAGCCACTACTTTGCATGAATGGTTAACTTAAGGAAGATAAGACATATATCAGCAAAACTAAAAAATATCTTGAGATAACTAAAAACAAAACACAAACAAAACCAAACATACTGGATGAAGCAAAAGCAGTACTCAGAGGGACTTTATGGCTGTAAATGCAATGTTAAAAAAACAAAGATCTCAAATCAGCAACCTAATTTTATACCATAAGGAACTTGAAAAGAAGACCAAACCAAACTCAAAGCCAGCAGGAGGATGGAAATAATAAAAATTTCAGCAGAGATAAATGACATAGAGAATACTAATCACAGAAATCAAAAGTTGGTTCTTTGAAAAGATCAACAAAATTGACAATCTATTAGCTAGACTGAGTTTTAAACAAAAGAGAAAAGGCAAATAACTAAAATCAGAAATGAACAATGGGACTTTGCTACTGACCTTATAGAAATTAAAAGGATTGATAATACTGTGAACAACTGCATATCAACAAATTAGACAATCTAGGCCAGGCACAGTGGCTCATACCTATAATCCCAACACTTTGAGAGGCCAAGGCATGAAGAATGCTTGAGGCCAGGAGTTTGAGATCAGCCTGGGCAACACAGTGAGTCCTTGTCTCTACAAAAAAATTTAAAAATTAGCCAGGTGTGGTGGCATGCACCCATAGTCCCAGCTGCTCAGGAGGCTTTAGCCCAGGAGTTCAAGGCTGCAGTGAGCCATGATTGTGCCACTGCACCCCAGCCTGTGTGGTAGAGCAAGACCCTGTCTCAAAAAAAAAAAGATAATCTAGATGAATCAAAGATGTGCCTGTAATCCCAGCACTTTGGGAGGCTGAGGCAGGCAGATCACCTGAGGTCAGGAGTTTGAAATCAGCCTGGCAAACATGGTGAAACCCTGTCTCTACTAAAAATACAAAAATCAGCTGAGTGTGGTAATGCATGCCCGTAATCCCAGCTACTCGAGAGACTGAGACAGTAGAATCACTTGAACACAGGAGGTAGAGGTTGCAGTGAGTCAAGATCACACCATTGTACTCCAGCCTGGACAACAGAGCAAGACTCTGTCTCCAAAAAAAAAAAAAAGTGTTTCCTAGAAACACAGACAATTCAAAACTGACCCAAGAGGAAATAGACAATGTCAACCAACCTGTAACAAGTAAAAGAGATTGAATCAGTAATTGAAAACCTCCTGAAAAAGAAAACTCAAGGACCAGATGGCTGCACTGGTGAAATTCTACCAACAATTTAAAGAAGAATTTCATCACTGTTATTGAAACTCTTACAAAAACTAGAAGAGCAAATACTTCCTAACACATTCTGTGAGGCCAGCATTACTCTCATACCAAACCCAGACAAAGATACCACAAGAAAGCTACAGACCAATATCCTGTATGAATATTGATACAAAAATCTTCAACAAAATACTACCAAGCAAATCCAACAGCACATTAAAAGTGTTTATACATTATGACCAAATGGGATTTGTCCCAGGAATACAAGGATTGTTCAACATAAGATAGTCAATCAATGTAATACATGGCATTAATAGAACTAAGGGAAAAATAATACATGATCATTTCAATAGATACTAAAAATAATTTGACAAAACTCAACATCCTTTTATAATGAAAACACTCAGCAAACTAGGAATAGAAGGGAACTTCCTTAACATCATAAAGGGCAGTTATAAGAAAAATCACACCTAATATCATCTTGTATAATGAAAAGCTGAAAGCATTTCTTCTAAGATCAGGAAGAAGATGAGGATGCCCACTTTCACTCCTCCTCTTCACCTTTTTACTGGAATTCCTACACTTAGCAATTCGGCCAGAAAAAGAAATAAAAACTTCTAAATTGGAAAGGAAGATGCAAAATGATTTCTATTTGCAGATGACATGATTCTGTATACAGAAAAATCTCATATAACTCACTGAGAAAAATACTACTGCAGCTAATAAACAAATTCAGCAAAGTTATAGGGAACAAGATCAACACCCAAAAATCAGTTGTTTCCATACACCAGCAAAGAAATTTTTAAAAAAGAAAAAAAAAAGTTCAATTTGCAACATTTAGAAGAGTAAAACACCTAGGAATATATTTAAGCAAGAAATTGAAAGATTTATCCACTGAAAACTAAAAACATTGCTGAGAGAAATTAAAGAAAATCTAATAAATGGAAAAGCATCCCATATTCATGGATTGGAAAACTTTAAGATAGCAATATTCCCCAAAACAATCTACAAATTCAAGTGGTCTGTTTGCAGAAATAAAAAGCCAACCTTCAAATTGATATGGAACTGTAAAGGGCCTCAAAAAGCCAAAACAATATTGGAAAACAAAAACAAAGCTGAAAGGACTTATACTTTCCAAATTTAAAACTTACTACAAAGCGACAGTAATCAACAAGCATAGTGCTGGCATAAAGATAGACATATAAGCCAGTGGAATAGAACTGAGAGACCATAAATAAATCCAAACATCTATGGCAAATTAATTTTTGACAGGAGTACCAAGACCATTCAGTGGAGAAAGAAGAGTGCCTTCAACAAATCATACGAGAACATTTGTATAATGACATGCAAAAAAAAAAAAAAAAGGAAGCGGGACTCCATATAAAATAATTAACTCATATATAATAATTAACTCATGGATCAAAGACCTCAATATAAGGGATACAAAATTCTTAGAAGCAAACATAGAAATAGATCTGCATTTCCTCAGATTTGACAATGGATTGTTAGATTTGACACCAAAAGCACTAGTAACAAAATTTAAAAATAGATTAGATTCTGCAAAAATGTAAAGCTTTTTTGCATTAAAAAACATTTTTGGCCAGGTGCAGTGGCTTATGCTTGTAATCCCACAACTTTGGGAGGCCACAGCATAAGGATCGCTTGAGCCCAGGAATTTGAGACCAGCATGGGCAATGTAGTGAGCGCTTGTCTCAAAAAAAAAAAAAAAAAAAAAAAACTTTTAATTAGCCAGAAGCAGTGGCACAGGCCTGTGCTCCCAGCTACTCAGGAAGCTGAGCTGGGATCACTGGAACCCAGGAGATCAAGGCTCCAGTGAGCCAGGATTGTGCTGCTGCACTCCAGCCTGGGTGACAGAGCAGGAGCCTGTCTCAAAAGAAAAGAAATTTTTTTTTTTTCTTTTCAACAAACTGAAAAGGGAGAAAATATTTGCAAATCTTATCTCTGATAAGGTTCTAGTATCCAGACTATAAAAAGAATGTTTACAATTCAACAACAAAAACACAAATAGTCCAATTATAAAATGGACAAAGGACTAGACATTTCTCCAAAGAATCCCGAAGTGAAAGATGTCCTACATAATTGGTCATGAAGGAAATGCAAATCAAAACCAGACTTCAAAACCACTAAGATGGTTTTAATTAAAAAGACTGAAAATGACATGTCAGCAAGGCTGTGTAAAATAGGAACCCTCATACATTCCTGGTGGGAATGTAAAATGGTGCAGCTGCTGTGAAAAACAATGTGGCAATTCCTCAAAAAATTAAACCTAGAATCACCATATGATCCAGGATTTCTACTTCTTAATATATACTCAAAAGAATTGAAAGCAGGGTCTCAAAGAGGTATTTGTACATCCATGTTCATAGCAGCACTACTAATAATAGCCAAAAGGTAGAAACGATCCAAACATCCATCAATAGCTGAATGGATAAACAAATCAAAGTATATACATAAAATGGAATATTATTTTTCCATAAAAAACAGATGAAGTAATGATATTTACTATAACTTATATGACCCTTGAAAACATTATGCTAAGTGAAAGAAGCCAGACACAGTTGGTCACATGTGTGGTACCTTTTATATGAGGTATCTAGAGTAGACAAATCCATAGAGAATGAAAGCAGATTAGAGGTTACTGGGGGAAAAAAAGGGGGGGGAGTAATTACTTAACTGGTACAGGGTGTTGGTATAGGATGATGAAAAAGTTTGCACATGAGAGAGAATTGATAGTTGCACAACATTGCAAATACACTAAAGGCCATTTGATTTTACACTTTATTAAAATAGTAAATTGTTAAAATAGTTAATTGAATTACAGCTCTATTAGAAAATAAGAATGGATTGAAATGGATGCTTTCATTGAAAGCTAATGGAAATGTAAAGTGATGCACCCTCTCTTTAGGAAACAGGGTTTCTATATTTAACAATAAGTTTTAAACTTACTACTCTTTGATCCAGTGTTCTGTATATAGGAATCAAACAAACTAATCTGGGTGCAAATACTGATTTGCAGAGTTGTTCACTGAAGCTTTTTTTTTTTAATAGTGAAGGATTAGGAAAATTCCTTTATTTCCAACAATAAGGAATTAATTTTTAAATAAGATATTATATAGGCAGGAAAATTATATTTTTGTAATGTCTGGGTAGATATCACTTTAGAAAAATAATTTTAGACATATACATAATAATACATGTCTTTTCACTGTGGCTTTGGCTTTTCCTTTGGCTTTCTCTTAATAGGATTTTGGTGTTTCCATCATTTTTCTCGCTGCTTATTCATTTTTCAAGAATTTTCATGATGACTAAATACTCATAAATAATACTGAGTGAAAATAGTACTAAACTATGCTAAAATGTATTTGTGCATGCACTTGCCTTGGAGAAAAAAAGTATGTGACCAAAAGTATGCTAAAATGTAATAATGATTATCTCTTCATTTTAAGTTGCTGGATAATTTTACTTTGATTATTCACCTTAATACTTTTAAGCTTGCTTATTGCATAGGCAATTTTAATAGTATAAACAGGAAAACAGAAGCCTAGTGTGATGTCATGTAGACAAAAAGAGTCAAACTTTAAGTCTTTTAACATAAGGGAGACCAAGGTTTTATCATGAAGATGAAGGCTCCAGGTAGCAGGCTTCAGAGAGAGCAGATTGTAAATGCTTCTTATCAGACTTAAACAGTCTTTTCTGTCAGTCTTAAGGGCTTTGTATTGATGTTAATGCTGGTCAGCTGTGCCTGAATTCCAAAAGCAAGGAGAGTATAATGAGGCATATCTGACCCTCACTTCCCATCATGGCCTGAACTAGTTTTTCAGGTTAACTTTTGAGTGCCTAAGGGGAGGGTCCAACAGTTAGAATTTTATTTTTGGTTTACTTCTGTTAAGTCAGTCTTTGCTAGTAGTGTCATGAAATTAGCTTGTGCTTAATTTTGAGTTTGTTTGTTTGTTTGTTTGTTTTTGAGACAGGGTCTCACTCTGTCTCCCAGGCTGGAGTGCAGTGGCACAATCACAGCTCACTACAGCCTCAACCTCCCCAGGCTCAGGTGATTCTCCCACGTCAGCTCCCAAGTAACTGGGACTACAGGCACGCACCACCGTGCCTGACTAATTTTTGTATTTTTCGTAGAGACGGGGTTTTACCACATTGGCCAGGCTGGTCTCAAAAGTCCTGAGCTCAAGCAATCCACCTGCGTTGGCCTCCCAAAGTGCTGGGATTACAGGCATAAACGACCTGTGTTTAATTTTTAATTCTACTCTGTAAGAATAAATTTTATCTTAATAAAGATAGCTAACATGATTATTTACTGTGTGAGATACTCTACTTTTAAACATTATCTTTCAATCAGGTGAACTAATTCTGCAGCCCATGCTGTTCACTATACTGCTTTTCAGTTTCATACACATTGTTAATGCCTATCCTTAAATTCATGTTCCTTTTCATTATACCTTACTGTTTCCAACTTAAGAACTATATAAATAATCAGGTAAATATACT
Organism: Colobus angolensis palliatus; assembly: GCF_000951035.1. NCBI lineage: Eukaryota > Metazoa > Chordata > Mammalia > Primates > Cercopithecidae > Colobus > Colobus angolensis. The sequence goes on from NW_012116744.1 coordinate 2,557,170, forward strand.
TTCCAGTGATTGCATATTTTGGGATAACATTAGTGATGTTTAGCAGAGTCCCCTTGAATATTAAAATATTTATATATTAATTTTGTCATTTAAATGTTAAGTTTAAGCATGTAGAAAAATACCTAGAAAATACATATATTCTATAAAAGTGAATTACAATAGGAAAAGACTGACTATTGGAATGGCAGTGTAAGGACCACACGAACTTGCTCTCCCAGAGCCCCCAAAAAGAACAACAACAAAAATACTGGCCAACCATATAGTATCCACCATTTCAGAACTCTGGAAATTAAGCAAAGCTACACAGTGGACTGAATATTGTCTATTCCAAGGAAAACTACTGATCCTTGATAAGACACTGAATCTATGGCATTTTTAACTTGGAGCTATTCCCATCCTGCCTCCCTTCTCAACTGAGTAGTGCAGTAGCCATGGAAAGCCAGCGGCTTCACAGCCAGTGGATATGACTGACCTCCTTGGAGCTGCATGAAAATCTCCATCCCTATTACTATCAACATTTTGTCTGAACTAGCAACTCCCTAGAAAATCTTCATTCTCAGCATCTTGGCTATTTCATTTGACTAGGGCATTACCAAAAACAACAGTAATCTGCTGGCAACATCTCAGCTACCTAAGCCTGTGATTAAATGTGGAGGAAACAAGAACTGGTCAAAATATAAGAGGAATTCTTAGAAAACTGGAAAACATAGGCAGCTTTAAAAAGCTACAACATATTCTTGGGGATCTAGAAGACTGCAAATTCCTAGAAAGGAAAACACCTCATTCAAATACTCAGCTCCCTTCTGCTTCACCATGAAGCCCTGCGTAAGCAGGAAATGAAAACTAAGGTTGTCCTTTAAACCATCTGAACTTTGAAGGCATGCCTTCACACACAAATCACTTTGACAAGGGGTGGAAGATGTACAGGCAAGAGATTTAAGGAAATCTTACAACAAATCACTGGCTGACCACTAAATAATACTGACCCAGATATGCCAAGTAGGAAGCCAGATGTAGAATAAAAACTTTAAAAATTAAAAAGACCTTGGGGACAACCACTGCAAGGAATACAGAATCCACAGAATTCACTAAATGAAAAAAAAAAAAGTCACTAAACAAACAGTAGCAAAAACAACAAACCCTTGGATGGGGTTAAGCGATACCAGAGTTATCAATATTATCTTAAAAGTCCAGTTTTCAACAAAAATTATAAGACATACAAAGAAACAGGAAAGTAGGCTAATACACATTTCTTTAAAAAAAAAAAAAAAGACAACAGAAAATGTGCCTACAGGGCCAGATGCTTTACTTAATTGGTGGGTGTGTGTGTGTGTGTGTGTGTGTGTGTGTGTAGTGAGCTTCTTTCATGTGTTTATTGACCATTTTCAAGGCTAATGACTATTAGTCATTTGGGAAATGCAAGTAAAAACCACAATGAGATACCACTTCACAACCACGAGCATGGCTGTAATACAAAAGACACAATAAAAAGTGTCACTGAGGATGTGGAAAAATTTGAACCATTATCCATTGCTGGTGGGAACATAAAATGCTGCAGGTACTTTGGAAACAGTTTGTTAGTTCCCAATGATGTTAAACACTCTTAGCTACATAATCAAGAGAAAGGAAAACAAGAGTAAATACAAAAATAAACCCTGTATATGATGTTCACAGCAGTATTATTCTTAGTAACCAAAAATGGAAATGACTGAAATGTCCATCAATTAATGAAATTAATGAAACAAAATGTATATATAACAAAGTGGAGTATTTGGCAAGTAACAATAATAAAGTACGGAAACATGCTACCATATAGATGAACCTTGAAAACGTGCTAAGCGAAAGAAGCCAGTCACAAAAGACCACATTGTATGATTGCAATTTATATGAAATCTTCAGAATAGACAAATCTATAGAGTCAGAAAGCAGATTAGTGATTACATATAGTTGGAAGTGTGCGGGTTGGAAACAGACGTGACTACTAATGTGTATGGAGTTTACTTCTCAAGTGATAAAAATGTTCTAAGATTAGATTGTGGTGATGGCTGAACAATTCTTTGAATATACTCAAAACCACTTAACTGTACACTTTAAATGGGTGATGTGTATGGTATGTGAATTATATCTCAGTAAAGCTGTTTCTTTAAAAAGTGAATCACTGGCTGAGCATGGTGGCTCACGCCTGTAATCCCAGCATTTTGAGAGGCCAAGGCAGGGGGATCACTTGAGCCCAGGAGTTGGAGGCCGGGCAACATAGTAAGACCCCATCTCCACAAATATTTAAAAATTAGTTGAGCCTGGTAGTACACGCCTGTGGTCTCAGCTACTTGGGAGGCTGGGAAGGAGGATAGCTCGGGCCTGAGAGGTCAAGGCTCAGTGCAGTGCTACTGCACTGCAGCCTGGGTGGCAGAGTGAGACCATGTCTCAAAAAAAGAAAAAAGTGAATCATTAATATTAATGTCCTATATGTTTCACTTCACATTTTGAAACATGATACGTTCCAGTACCTAAATTTTTAACATTTTATCATTTTAATATTTGATGGGAGCAATGTTTCCAGAGATGTTTTTAATGTTTTTTTTAATTGAATAATTCTAGCTGGCCAACTCAGCCAATCCGCACATTTAGCTCTCCAACTACCATACAACGTGCTTGGTTTAGGTCGGAGCGCAAATTTTCTTGACCATCTGTATGTTGGTATTCCCCGTCCATCTGGAGAAAAAGTGAGTGAAAATTCATTTTTTTTACAATTAATCTGTGTTTTAATATTCACTATTTAAGTATTTAAATTAAATAATTTGAACGTAATTGAATTTTAATTCAAATAAAGCAAATATTTTTATTCCCTTTGAAGAATAAAGAAAAATGTATTGGTAGTGACCTAAGTTTATCTTACATAGAGCACATCATGATTTTAAGATACCGTGTAGTTTTTCCCTCTCCTCGCCCATAACCCTCACCTATCCATCTATCCTGCTTTTTCATCCTAACATTTTTCACCACCTAACATGCACATAAATATTTTACTAACATAAATACTATTATACATATGTGTATTATTTATATAATATGTATAATCATATTATTTTACTTGCTTTGCTTATTGTCAGTTTCCCCTTAACTTGAATTTTAGCTCCAAGCAGCATTTGTACATAGCCCTTTGAACAGTGCCTGCTACATAAGTGTCTGATAAATATTTGTTGAATGAATGAATTCATAAAACACAAATATAATCTTTCCTTGAAAAGATGAGAAAATTTTCCAACAGATGGCACAAAAGCCTTATTTTTGGCTTAATACTGGTAAACATAGCTTCATCCATACCTAGAATTTGAATTTCTCAAAGAAGCTACATTTTTCCTTATTTATTTAGAATAGTAATTGTGTTTTTTAAATGTGCTAAATGCTAAATGTTCTTAAATTCTTCTTCCAGTCTATACGAAAACAAGAGTGGACTGCAATCATTCCAAATTCCCAGCTAATTGTCATTCCATACCCTCACAATGTCCCTCGAAGGTAATGTCCTTGCTTGAACTGATTTGGTAAAGACACTGCTAACTCTGAATTATAGATACAGTGATGTCTTTTAAACTCTCTCATATTCCTGCTGTGTTCCCATGAGTGCCCATCCTTAATTTGCTTATGGCAAACTTTAAATGACTAAACATACTTACATAAATGGTCCCAGATATTTTTCATGAAGAACAAATTCAATCCTATGAGAAAAACAGCAGGTTAACTAATTAGGGATTTATACATATATTCTGCTTTAATAAACTGCTCTTCCATTTACTAGTTATAAATTCAAAATTTCAGGATACTAAATCTTTGTATAAAGCACTGATCTTTTAAATAAATTACTTGAGAAGTACTATATATCCCACAGTGGTTGGGCACAAATTTTGGAGTTAAATAGATGTAGGCTAAAAAACTCAGCTCCATTGCTGGCTGACTGCAAGACTAGGAGCCAGTCCTTTGTCCTCTCCAAGACTCAATTTCTGCATCTGAGGGTGAAATATACTTAACACAGTGCCAAGCATATGGTAAACGAACAGTAGGTATTTTTATCCTTATTAACAGAATACATTTATTTCATAATACAGCATTTAATTCTAAATCCTTAAATAATCTTTGTTCATTTTTATTTAAATTTCTAGATTGATTCTATTCTTTTTAAATTAGGCGATAAAAGTATTCACTAACATTTAAATTTCATAGGGAAAAATGCGCTAGACAAATATCAACATGAGAAAATAACCAAAGAGAAATGGTGAATTTGTCTATGAATATGTAACCAGTGGGGTCCCCTGCTTGTTACATTCCCTCTGAAAATACCAGCTTCATCATTCTTTATTAAACATCTCGATCGAATGTATTGAGTGCCGAAACCAGCTTATGCCACCTCATGAGCTGACTCTGTCATCTCTATTCAGTGAAGTCACACTGAAATCAGTTATGGTGGGAGAATCTACTCCATGAAAATTGGCAAGTATCATAAATAGGGCTTCCCCAACCCCTGTCTACCTCAGAGCCAGTTTACCAGCATACCAGCAGATGCAGTAGATTAATGGGCTTTAGAACCAAACTACTTAAGAAAATAAACTTTATCGCAGCCTTATGCTTGGAATAAGATGACATCATTGAAACAGTTATAGTCCTGGTTCAGATTTTTTTAATGAGCCTATATTGTATGTGTTAGTTTTCTATAGATGAAATTTACAGTAAAACTAGAAAATCTGGACCATGAGTAGGAAACTATATAAAGTAGGGTACTTCTATACAGCTCAGTAGCATGACTTTTTTTCACTGCCACGGACATAGAACAGTCTCTTAAGATGGAGTGGTAAGCAAAACAACAAACAAAAGCAGCAACAGCAAAATGTAGAAGAGTATGTGTAATAAACAGGCATTGTGATTAAAAAAGAAGCTATCTACACATACATGTTCATACATGTATAAAATATCTCTGAAAGGATATGCAGGAAACTGGTAAGAGTGACTGCCTCTGAGTAGAAAACTGAGGATTGACTTTTGTCCTTTTTTTTTTTTTTTTACCAAAACACATATTCCTGATTTGTTAAAAATCTATTTTAAAAGTATAACTAGCAAAAACATCTCATAAAAGAACTGTTTTCTTAAGTATAAGTACAACACTAAGAGTAGCTTTCAACTAATTAACAGTATTTGGTTTTTTAAGGTTTACTTACTCTTCTGAATTTCCAGAAAATTATACCATAGCTTTTTTCCATAATCTCAACATTTTTCATGTTTCTCTTACTTTTTGCAAAGAAATGTTCTTTTCAAATTTATGTTCATAATAAAAACCAAATTGATTTTAGTTTTTGAGGTATATTTTGAGGTTTATTGACTAGAGGCTAACTTATGGATCAATAAATTTTAATTATCCCAGAATAAGTCAATAGCTACTTGCTATTTACCAGAACAGTCTTACCTTTATTAAACTTTTAAAATAAAAATATAGCCATTACCTATTTCTAGGGAGAACAAAAAGTTATGTGTATATAACAACCTGCAGAGTTGGTGATACAGTCCTTAGTTTTAGGCTTTCAGGGTGTGCAAATGCTATCTTACACAGACAGTTTTAGAAGGAAAGAGCTAGTTCTGTTTACTGAAGACCTCTAGTCTGTATATTGCCATTAACAGTGAGGGACTAAAGATGATTTTGTAAGTGATCTGAACCTAAAAGTCATTGTAGTAATCGCTCCAACATGATACAAAAATTATAGAAGTTCTGCACAAGCCATCAACATTCCAAATATTTATGTTTTAGTTGGTCATATTACATATGTGACACAGGTCAAAAATGAGATGATACAGAAGGCTTCTAGGATCATGTGATTCCCTTGCTTTACAGTTCAGGATTTCAAATTAAGCAGGTAAATCAAGATGTAAAAAAAATGTCCATGATTGTCCAAAGTACCCTTGGATATGTTTACTAAGAATAATTCTCACAGGATCAAACTTGGAAGATGAAAAACATTGAAATATCTCATCAAAAATTCTATTTCAGTTGTCTAGGTGAAATATAAACCACAGCATCATCAATATTCTCAGCACTATCTGATTTATAATTGCTTTTGTTTTATTTATAATGAATGGACAGATGAACGAATGGTTTAATGAATACATTGTTTCATTAATTAATAAGCTGTTTTGCTTTGGGGTCTCAATATAACTTTGTTATTTCTAAGTAAAATTTGTAATTTTAATTTATTCTGTTTTTTCTACAGTTGGAGTGCCAAACTATATCTTACACCAAGTAACATTGTTCTGCTTACTGCTATAGCTCTCATTGGTGTCTGTGTTTTCATCTTGGCAATAATTGGCATTTTACATTGGCAGGAAAAGGTTTGTTCATTTAAATGAAACATTAACTTTGGTTAATTTATTCTAGTAATACATACATTGCTCTTTAAAAACACTATGTTTATTTTAAACTTTTTTCATATGACTAGAATTTCATCATTTTTCAAGTTCTGTCCAAAGCATCATTTTATTGATGATTATTTTATCCCTGGAAGTGACTAATGTCTCCTGTCAATTCATACAAATCACAGGAGATGTCTACTTTAAAAGTTTGATGCTGTACAATAGTAATAAAGTGATCATTCAGAAATCAAAAGGCATTTAGAAACAATTTCATAATGACCTGAAAAATAATATGATTTTAAAAAATGAACTTGTGTTCAGTATCTATTGATAAAAGTCATGGACATTCTTTGGCTAGGATTAACAGCTATCTCTTTGAAAAGAATTAGAGTAAAAAGAGGTTAAATTATTTTCTCAGAGTTTAGGTGGAAGATAACAACTAAAGCAATAAACAGCCAGGCATGGTGGCTCATGCCTATAATCCCAGCACTTTGGGAGGCCAAGGTGGACAGATTGCTAGAGCTCAGGAGTTCGAGACCATCCTGGGCAAGATGGTGAAACCCCATCTCTACAAAATATAAAAAAATTAGCCAGGCACCATGATGCAAGCTGTAATCCCAGCTACTCAGGAGGCTGAGGTGGGAGAATCACCTGAGCCCAGAAAGTTGAGGCTGCAGTGAGCTGCGATTGTGCCACTTCACTCTAGCCTGGGCAAAAGGAGTGAGACCCTGTCTCAAAAAAGAAAAAAGCCATAAACATATTTTTCATCTATTAAGTATTCTTTGCATTAAACTGATTTCTGTTCTTCAGTATAATACTCTAAATACTAATTGAAAACAAAACTCCCAAATATGTAAAAGATTTTTATGCAATGTTTATGTGAAGAAAAAAGAGGCTATCACTGTAAATTTATTAGCAGTTTAGATATATGTGAAAAAGCTAGTTTCTATTTGTATATGGGTTCCAATCAATGCCCTCAAAATAGGGCTTCTTTGTGGCCCCAAAGAAAGGTGTTTTTCTTTGTTTGCACCTACACTCTGGATTGTCGTGCCATCAGAATCATTTTTTGCTAACTAAAATTACTGTCTTTGTTCTTTTAACGTATGAAAAAGAGAACATATTAGTTGTTCCATAAATGTTCTTTTTCATACTTTCGTCGCTTTTAAAAAAATCACTCCTTTCATATCAAAAACAGTAACATGCAGTTACATATTCAGTTAACCTTAAGATTGCAACTTAAGAGTAAGATCAAGGACAACCATACATACTTTGTCCAGAAGTATCAGAATATCATCTGAAAGATTCCATAGTTCTTGACCTATGAAGCAAAGGAAATTAATTTCATTAATTCCTCAGTAGATCTGATTACAGCATAAACATTGTGTGCTTATAACAATAATTATGCAGTAGCCAAAAATTAAAGTTTTAAGTACAAGTATACATTTGACCATGTATATACTGTGTCTCCTGTGGCACTGTGGTATCTCAAAGAGGTAGAACCTCTCTAACCACTTTTTTACTTAAGCAGGCTGGCTCCTTCTACCATTTTCTCACTGCAAGCTTTCCCCAGTGTCTGTCCCTGCCCCTCTTCTTTCAACACTTTACCTGCCAATTTCATCTAAAATCATGGCTTCAGATATCCCCAGCTCTCATCTCTAAAGGTCCTTCCCCATTTCCAACTATCACCATGATAGCTCAACCTAGATGACTTACAACACCTCAAAACCAGCATTCTAAAGCTTCATCTGTCTTACTTGCCTACAAGATTTCATCAATTGCCTATGGACTCTGCCTCTGTAAGAAGTTCTACAGCTGACTTCACTTCTACATTCCTACTGCACTGCTTAACCCAGCCCCTTCTTACGTCCTACTTGGTCTCTTTGTTTCCGTTCTCTCCCCTTTCCATTCCATTTAGCACACTCATCATTCAGTTTAGCCTTCATCATGTCACTCCCCTGTTCAAAAAGCTCTGGTGAATATCCATTGCCTTTTATGTGTAAAATCCTTGGCCTGGCCTGCATATGACTTCCATGTGACTCCACAGTCTTATTTTTTACCAGCTCCTTTCACATATCCGTGCTCCTTCCAGCCTTCTCATGATTGCTCATGTTGTAACCCCAGCGTGGAATGAATACCACTCTCCCCATTTCCATGCTTTCAAATACTTTCCATGTCTTTTCAAAGCTTTCCCTTTCCTCACCTGGATCTAGAAGTAGTCTCTTAGACTTGGTAACATTTTTCACTTTTTATCTTGAATTACAGTTATACAATATGTTTTGTGTTTGTCTTTTTGGAGAACAAGATACAAAACTGAGGTTTTTTTAATATTAAAATATCAAACACAGTATTGATATTGGGAGTATTGGAAGCAAAGGGCCAATGAATATCTGCTAAATTAACAATTTAATGAAAAAATAATTAGTACATTAGTACTTTAATATAATTAGTTTAGATCTGGTTTTGTTTGGGGTTTTTTTTTTTTGGAGACAGAGTCTCTGTCACCCAGGCTGGAATGCAAGTGGTGCAATCTTGGCTCACTGCAACTTCCGCCTCCCAGGTTCAAATGATTCGCCTGCCTTAGCCTCCCAAGAAGCTGGGATTACAGGTGCCCACTACCACACCCATCTAATTTTTGTATTTTTTTGGTAGAGACAGGGTTTCACCATGTTGGCCAGGCTGGTCTTGAATTCCTCACCTCAAGTGATCCGCCCTCCTTGGCCTCCCAAAATGCTGAGATTACAGGCATGAGCCACCACCACACCCAGCCATTAGATTTGTCTATTAACATCAGTGTTAAGAATGAGAGAAAAATGCAATCATTGATTTATCCTTATAGAATCTAATGCTTATTCCTATTTTCAAGTAGATAGTAAGTGATAAGAAGCTAAGTGTTTAAGGACCGTAAGTATTTAATGTGCCCTAAGTATTCAAGTATTCCTTGTTTTTTATTCAATTAGTCATTAATTATAAAACAGCTACTATAAACTACAAAAATACTAGAATTAGGAAATCATATCTATTATCTACTAATTGCTGGAGACTTTTAAAAATGAATCAGTGTATTTCAGAAATGAATCTTTTTGGAACATTTCTCTACCATTTATAAACGAGTCTAAAATTCTTTTTCAGAAAGCAGATGATAGAGAAAAACGACAAGAAGCCCACCGGTTTCATTTTGATGCTATGTGACTTGCCTTTAATGTTACATAATGGAATGGCTGTTCACTTGATTAGTTGAAACGCAAATTCTGGCTTAAAAAATAGGGGAGATTAAATATTATTTATAAATGATGTATCCCATGGTAATTATTGGAAAGTATTCAAATAAATATGGTTTGAATATGTCACAAGGTCTTTTTTTGTTAAAGCACTTTGTATATAAAAAATCTGGGTTCTTTATTCCGTAGTGCTGTACATTTCTGTTCCTTTGTGGAATGTGTTGCATGTACTCCCGTGTTTGTGTATTTATAATCTTATTAGTGTCATGATGATGGAAAAAGATTTGTGTAAATAAAAATAATTAAATGAGCAGGAATTTTTGTGTCCACTTGAGTTGGTCTTGCTTCTTATTCTAATGATGCAAATTATACTTTTGTGACTATATCACAGAGTCATTATGCATTCAGCTTCATCACAGCAGGTCAGGGGTCTCTCACTGATGACATACAATATAATGATCAGGCTCTGACTTGGTAGCACAGTAAGACAGACTTGCCTTAAACTCCTAATTCCACCACTTACAAAGTCATTGTTTGAACTTGACTCTTGTTTAACCTGTGCAGCCTCAGTTTTCTTGTTTATTCAGTGGGGCTAATGACACTTGCTTGAGTTATTGTAAACATTAAATGGGATGATGTATGTGAAGTGCTTAGCTTGGTGCCTAGCACAGAGTAAGTGCTCAATATGTGGTAGTTGTCACTATTACTATTTTAGATGATCTTATTAGACTTATACATCTAATTATAGAAATATATAGACTTGATAGAATTTTATTTTCAGGCATGAAGAAATATTCTTTGGAAATGCTAAATTTTTGGTGACTGACATATAAAGATTTACTTGCTCATATTAACTAAAAATTATAGTACTCTCCAAGAATTAATGTGCCCTAAAAATTTTCCTCTGAAAACTGATCCTTATCATGTGATAATGAAGAACATTTGATTTCTTGAAAGGAAACTGCTGTAGGCAGCATCTGGGAATGCAAATCTTCAATCACATTTCTATTCTCAAAGGCTTGGAGAAGTCTATAATTTACATTCAGACTTCAATGCAAATTTTATATTGTGAATTTCACATTTCCAAAAAGTTACTTTAAAAAGACTTTAAGACTGAGAAAAAAAGTTTATCAATGCTAATAATTTTCTAATATGCAAATGGACATGTAATGCCTATAAAACACAAAAATTTCTCTGAAAACAATTTTGTTCTTATTTTTTTCTTCACAGTTTACTGAAAATGGCATGTGTTTTTACTTTGTATCTAAGCATGTTAACATGTCTTCTTAATAAATATTCCTTATTGAAACAAAGTATTTCAGTGAGTTTTTAAATAATTATTTCAGAGCATGAAGAGACCTTAGAGCTTACGAAAGCATTTATCTGGACTGGGAGACGGGTAAGATGACTTGCCCACTACCTCTCTGTGGGTCAGGGGCAAGATAGGACTCTCCTATACTCAGTTAAATTCACTAGTTATCAACCCACAGCACTCTCCTAAGCACTATGTGACACTTTCCCAAAGACAATTGGGCTCATTATTGATAGAGTCTTAAAACTCATGTGGAGTCAGGGTTTACAAGACAAATAAAATGTTAATGGCAATTAAAACTACAATCAGTGACATTAATACTGTTTCTGTATTTCCAAACGCAACTTCAATATCATTTATTAAGGGACAGCAGGTAAAAAAAAAAAAATGTGTCACAACATTGAGAATCACTAACAAGACCTTTATTTTAATTTTGAATATTGCAGTGGAAAGAGAACAAGGCTTTGAAGTCAGACCAATCTGGATTCAGGGCCCAACTCCCCGATTTCATGACTCTGAATCAGTCACTTCTTTGAACTTTGGTTTCTTCATCTGTAAAACAAAGTTAGTGAGTGATACCTACCTTCAAGGACTGCTCTGAGTCTGAAATGGCAGTTTGTACATAGAAGATGCTCGATAAGTGCTGTTTTTCTTCCTTCCCATTTCCCATTACAGTGAGCAAAGAACATTTTCTGAGATTTCTTTCCCACTGACTATATATTAGTGTTATCCATCTTTGGGGAGCTAGGAAGAGTAATTAAGAATTAATAATAATTTTGAAGATACTGTAAATACGTTAATACACCATTTATTTGAACTAGCCCTTTACATTTCCCCATCCTTGCAAGTAGCTAGAATACCTCATAAAAGGAAACAAAAACTTAAATCGTGTCCAGCAGACCTCGATGGTATACCTGAGATTGATCTAGGATATTTAAGGGCTTACTCCTCAGGATAAACATGAATTAAAACCAGCTCTTGTGATTACCTGCACCTGACCAGTTATTTTAAAAGGCTAATACATAGTAGATTAGGGAGTGCTTTTGATCCACAACTGTACAAGGGAAAAGAAGGAAACAAGGTTAGGCAGAAAAGTCAAATTGTGATGCATTCTCAATGGAATGCCTCATAACAACCCTACATCGAGTTCTGAGATAGGATGACCTTTTCTATCTCCTAACCTGTCCCAAGTTAGAATATGAAGGCTGGGCCTTTACATTCCCACATTCATCAGTTACAGGGCACAGGATACCCCAAAGGCCTCTAACAAAACGAAAACAGGTACAAATAACCAGTATCAAAAATGAAAAGGGTATAACTACAGATAATCTATTTATTAAAAGTAGGAAGACTTGGAGAATAACTTTATACCAATGTATCTGAAAGTTTATACAAAATGGAACAATTCCTAGGAAAATATCACTAAAACATAAAAAGAAACAAAACCCTAAATATTCATTCTGGTGGATGCTGTGGTGTAGTGTCCAGATCCAGCATCAAGAATAAAGGACTTACTATCCTAATTTTTGGGAATGTCATCATTGTTCATCTGCCAGCCTCATCTGGAGAGCAGACTCACTCAAGATCAGTCCCCTATTCTTAACATAAAAATCTTAAGTGTTCATAAACTAAAAAGTAAAAGCTGACAGACCTGTAAGGAGAAACACAAACTCACGATTTAAGTGGGAGACATCTACACTTTTCTACGGTAACTGAAGGAAAAACTAGGCAGGAAATCAGAAAGCTTAGAGCTGACCTGAAAAGCACTCAGTCAATCTAACCTAGTGGATATTTATATAACACTCTCACCAACAGCAGCAAAATACACTTTTTCAGTGCACATAGAACACTTACCAAGATAGACCATATTCTGGGCCATGAAACAAGTCCTACCAAATCTAAAAGAATAGAAATCATACAAAGTAGATTATCAGACTATAATAGAATTGAACTAGGGAGATCCATGGAAAATACCCAGATATTTTAAATAACCATAGGGTCAAACAGGAAGTCTCAAAGGAAATTTTAAAATATTTTGAGCCAAATGAAAAAATACAACATAACAAAATTTGCAGGAGGCAGTGCTGGGGGGTGGTATTTATAACATTAGATGCACATATTAAAGAAGAAACGTGATGAAAGAAACCAAGGAAGACTTCAATAGAAAGTCAGTGTGTTCATGGATTAGGAGATGCCAATACTCCCCAAAGTGATCTGTACATTTCACGCCATCCCTATCAAAATCCCAGCAGTATCTTTTTGTGGACATGGACAAGATTTTGTGCAACTTATATGAAAGAGAAAATAGACTAGTTTAAAACAATGTTGAAAAAGAAGACAAAGTTGAAGAAATCAAACTATGTGACTTTAAAACTTGTTATAAAGCTAGAGTAATAAAGACAGTGTGGTATTGGCAAAGAGAGACACATAGATCAATGGAATAAAATAGAGTCCAGGAATAAACTCACACAAATACAGACATTTGATGTTTGACAAAGATGTAGAAGTTACTAAGTGGAAGTCAGTCTTTTCAACAAACAGTGTCAGAAAAATTGATCATCTCTATTTGCCATAAAGACAAAGGGCAAAGGAGAAAAAAAAAGAACCTTGATCTAAACCTCACACCTTACACAAAAATTAACTCAAACTGGGTCATAAATTTTTTTTTTTTTTTTTTTTTGAGACAGAGTCTCACTCTGTCACCCAGGCTGGAGTGCAGTGGCCGGATCTCAGCTCACTGCAAGCTCCGCCTCCCGGGTTTACGCCATTCTCCTGCCTCAGCCTCCCGAGTAGCTGGGATTACAGGCACCCGCCACCTCACCCGGCTAGTTTTTTGTATTTTTTTAGTAGAGACCGGGTTTCACCGTGTTCGCCAGGATGGTCTCGATCTCCTGACCTCGTGATCCGCCCGTCTCGGCCTCCCAAAGTGCTGGGATTACAGGCTTGAGCCACTGCGCCCGGCCGTGGGTCATAAATTTAAATATAAAATGTAAAACTATGAAACTTTAAAAGAACACATAGAATATCTTCATAGGCTAGGGTTAAGCAGAGTTCTTAGAAATGACACCAAAGTTATGATTCCTTTTAAAAACTAATAAATGTGACTTCATCTAAATTAAAAATGTTTGCTTTGACAAAGACACTTCTGAGAGAATGGACAAGCTATATGTGCAAAGAAAAAAAAATTTTTTTTTGAGATGGAGTCGTGCTCTGTCACCCAGGCTGGAGTACAGTGGTGTGATCTCGGCTCACTGCAGCCTCCGCCTCCCAGATTCAAGCAATTCTCCTGCCTCAGCCTCCCAAGTAGTTGGGACTACAGGTGTGTGACACCATGCCTGGCTAATTTTTGTATTTTTAGTAGAGACAGGGTTTCACCATGTTGGTCAGGCTGGTCTCAAACTGCTAACCTCAAGTGATCCACCTGCTTCAGCCTCCCAAAGTGCTGGGATTATAGCCATAAGGCACCGTGCCCAGCCAAGAAAATATTTTCAAATCACATATCCAACAACAGACTTGTATCTGAATCTATAAAGAACTCTCAAAAGTCAACAATACAAAAACTCGGACAAGATGACACCTAAGGAAGCTCCTGCCTCTCCCAAAGCTGAAACCAAAGCAAAAGCTTTGAAGGCCAAGAAGGCAGTGCTGGAAAGCATCCACAGCCACACACAAAAAGGGGTGTCTGCACTTCACCCACCTTCCAGCACCTCAAAACACTACAGCTCTAGAGACAACCCAGATATCCTCAGAAGAGTGCCCCCAGGAGAAACAAGCTTGACCACTCTGCCTGACTCCCCCTGACCATTGAGTGTGCCATGAAGAAGACAGAAGAACCCAGATATCCTCAGAAGAGTGCCCCCAGGAGAAACAAGCTTGACCACTCTGCCTGACTCCCCCTGACCATTGAGTGTGCCATGAAGAAGACAGAAGATAACGACACACTTGAGGTCACTGTGGATGGCAAAGCCAACAAGCAGCAGAGCAGACAGGATGTGGAGCAGATCTGTGACACTGATGTGGCCTGTCAATCAGGCCCAGTGGAGAGAAGGCGTGTGTTTGACTGGCTCCTGTTTATGATGCTTTGGATGTTGCCAACAAAACTGGAATCATCTAAACTGAGTCCAGCTGGCTAATTCTAAATAGACAAATTTTCACCAGTAAAAATAAAAAACAATTTGAGTAGGCAATAATTTGAGGATACTTCAATAAAGAGGATATATGGGTAGCAAATAAGCATATGAAAAGATATTCAACAGGATAAGCCATTAGGGAAATGAATACTAAAACTATGAAGAGATACCACTACACATCTATCATGAATAAAGAATGCTTTCACGGATAAAACAAAGAATGCTGACACTTCAAAGTGCTAATGTGGATGTGGCACACATCTCTTTCTGGTAAATTATAAAACTTTTCTGAGAAACACTAAGGAAATTTTCAATAAATGCCCATCTGTACCATGTTAATGGACAGGAAGACTCAAAATTGTAAAGATGTCAAAGCCCTCCCAACTCCACTCATCTCAATGGGGTGTTGTATTGCTGAGCTTGCTAAGAGGTTTCTAAAATGTATACGGAAATATAAAAGAACAAGAACAGCCAAGACAATCTTGAAAAAGAACAAGGACCTGCTCTACCAGGTAACAAAATAATAAAGTTAGGGTGATTAGGCCAGGCATGGTGGCTCGCACCTGTAATCCCAGCACTTTGAGAGGCCGAGACGGTTGGATCACCTGAAGTCAGGAGTTCGAGATCAGACTGGCCAACATGGTGAAACCCTGTCTTAACTAATAATACAAAAATTAGCCGGGCGTCATGGCACACGTCTGTAATCCCAGCTACTCAGGAGTCTTGAGGCAGGAGAACTGCTTGAACCTAGGAGGCAGACATTGCTGTGAGCCAAATTATGCCATTGCCCTCCAGCCTGGACAACAAGAGTGAAACTCTGTCTCTGAAAAAAAAAAAGGCGGGGGGGTTAAGGTGATTAACAGTGTGGTATTGGTGAAGAGTAGACCAATGGAACATATTAGAGAGTGCAGAGAAAGACTCATATACATGGACGTTTGATTCAGGAAGGAGGTAACACCACAGAGCAGAGGAATATGAACAGCCTTTTAACAATAAATAAGCTAAGACAATTCATTAACTAAAAGATAACTGCACTCCCATCACACAGAAAAATCAATTCCAGGTGGATTGAAGGTGAAATACGAATGCTTCTAGTACTTAATTTAATAACTTCATGATACTAGAGGGTGGGTTTCCTATTCATTAAAAAAACTATAAAGGAAATTTCTGATATATTGAAGTATATTAAAATTAGTAACTCTATCCACAAGAACTATAAGAAGTTTGAAAGTGTGAAGAGACAAGTCACCAAATGAAAGAAGATATTTTCAACAAATAAAAATGACTGTATTCAAAATCTAGAAATCCTACAAAATTATTTAGAAAGAAAAAGACAGTTCAATAAAAAATTGAGCAAAAGGATTGACAAAAAGTATTAACTGCTGACAATAACCAAATGTTGGCATGGATGTGGCACAACAAAAGTCTGACACACTCTTAGCGGGACAAAGTTTTAAAAAAAAAAAAAAGCAGTGGTTGGTTTTATTTAGAGTAGAAGATACGCATACTCTAAATCTACATATCACTTCTACTCTTAAGAAATTCTCACACATGTGCACCAGGTTATAGGTATAAAAATATTCATAGCAACTATGTTCAGAATGGCCAAAATCTAGAAACTGCCTAAATATCCATCTACATGGATTTTTATACAATGAAATACTATACAGCCATGACATTTCATGAACTATACTTGCACACACCACATGGATTAATCTCACAAAGTTAAGCCAAAAAGCAAAACACAAAAGCATACACACATCATGATCCACTCATACATATAAAGTTCAAAAACAAGAAAAATTAAACTATATTGTTTAAGGATATATTTATTTTAAAAACTACAAAGAAAAGGTAGGAAACAACAAAAGTCAGAACAGTAATAAACTCTAGGGAACTGGGAGAAGATAACGACCAAGCAGAGGCACATGGAGGACTTTAGTACATAAGCGATGTTTCATTTCTTGATTTGGGTAGTGTTTTCATGGCCCTTCACTTTATTAAATTGTACATACATATTTGTTTAAGGTGCTTTTCTAAATATAGATTATATTTCACAATTTTTTAAAAAATCTTATAGAACTTTCCCAAAGATCCCTTTGCAGATCATATATCCAGAAACAGAAGTTTCATTACAAGTCTTAGATTACATATTTTATAGCACAAAATAGTTTGAGATTTGTTAACAGTACAATAATTTAGATATACCTTTCTCAAAAATATAACAGTTAAATAACAGTGACATATAGTTGAATAGATGCATTCCAGTCATGTTTGTTTTAAATAGCGTAAGCATATAAGCCAGCACAGATATACATAGTTCATTAAGCCCTTAAGTTGAATTTATAAGAAATTTTTATTATTTAACAAACATTACCAAATAACTGTATCAAGAATTTACACTTTATGGTTTCATATTGTGCCAATAAAGTAGCATTTGTTTCAGCTTTTAGTAAATAGGTTTTTTTTTTTAGAGGGGGGTGTTGTTTTTTAATAAAAGAACACCAGGTTAGAAAGTAAATAGGTTTAAACAAACACATCTCTTTTCAACATGGGATTCTGGTTTTAAAGAAAAAAAAAAGATACCACATATGTTAGTAACTTTATTCTTAGAAAAAAACAGTCATATGTCACTTAACGACAGACATACATTCTAAGAAATGCATCACTGTGCAAACTTCATGGAGTGTCCTTACACACATCTAGATGGTGTAGCCTATTACACACCTAGGCTCTACAGTTTGGCGTATTATTCCTATGCTACAAACCTGTACACCATATGACTGTACTGAATAGTGTAGGCAATTACAACACAATGGTAAGTATTTGTGTATCTAATTATATCTAAACATAGAAAAGGTACAGTAAAAATATGGTATTATAATCTTATGGGACCACAGTTGTGTATGTGGTCCATCATTCACCAAGAGGTCATTATGCAGCACATGACTAAGATTAGGGCATTTCTTAGTTTTTCACAATCAAATGAAAGCTGGTTTCTGCTGAGGCCTCTCTCCTAATGACCAGAAATTTTCTTGACAATTTGAAATTTTCCTGGTAAAGAAGAAATATTTTAGTATTAGCAGAAAGCAATATTTCTTAAAAGCATTCTTGGTTTAAAATTATGCTAACCAGAAATTTAGAAGTTTAGGGGACAGTGTTACTGAAAGAACTCTTTGACTCCTGACAGCTCTTCTTCAATATCAATAACACAGGAATGATTGTGGTTCATGCATTTTATGGGCTGAATTGTGTTTCCCACAAATTCACATGTCAAAGCCCTATCCCTTTATATAACTTTTTGGAGACAGGACCTTTAAGGAAATAATTAAGGTTAAATGAGGTCAGAAGGGCTGGACCCTAATCCAATAGGACTGGTGTCCTTATGAGAAGACGAAGAGACCAGGGGTGCGCATAGAAAGAGTAAAAGGCCGCTGAAGACACAGTGAGAAGGTGACAGTCCGCAAGCCAGGAGAGAGGCCTCAGCAGAAACCAGCCTTCAGAACTGTGAGAAAATACATTTCTACACTGTAAGTCACCCAGTCTATAGCTACACTGTAATTTTGCCACAGCAGCCTGAGCAGACTAATAGAATGCACTTTTTAAAAACTATAATTTTCCTCCCCTAAAAAACCTACAGTTGTGTAATAAACACTGAAATCTTCATATACTGAGAACCCACCTGATTGTTTTTCACTAAACGTTACCATTGCTGTAGCCATATTTGCACCCTGTAAAGTTCAAGATCCATATTATAATTTACTACAAATAGTTTCTACACATAAAAGTTTGGTTCTTTTAAAATTCCTCTACTTTCCTTAGTTATAATCTCTGTATTAGCTGGTTCAGCCTGCCACAACAAAATACCATAGACTGGGTAGCTGAAACAACAGACATACTTCCTCCAAGTTCTGGAGGCTGAAGTCCCAGATCAAGGCAGGAGCCAATTCAGTTTCTGATGAGGACGCTCCTCCTGGCTTGCAGATGACTGCCTTCTTGCTGTGTCCTCACATGGCCTTTCCTGGTGCCTGTGCATGAAGAGACAGCAGGCTCTCTGATGTCTCTTCCCAACAGGACACTATTTCTTTCAGATCAGGGACCCACCCATACGGCCTCATTTAACCTTAATTACTTCCCTCAAGGCCCTCCTCTTCAAATACAGCCTCACTGCGGGTTAGGGCTTCAACATATGAACTAGGAGGGGACACAGACAGTAAGTAACAATTTCCAAACGCAACAACCTGCTTTCCTCAGCTCTAATGTAATAAAATGTTAACACTCCCAAACAACAGCAAAACAGAGACACAACAAATATCTGTTAAGTGTATAAACAATGGCAATACAATGCTTCCTTTTAAAAAATGGTTCATTCGGCCGGGTGTGGTGGCTCACACCTGTAATCCCAGCACTTTGGGAGGCCCAGACGGGCAGATCACCTGAGGTTGAGAGTTCGAGACCAGCCTGACCAACATGGTGAATACTCATTTCTACTAAAAATACAAAGAAAAAATTAGCCGGGTGCAGTGGCAGGCGACTGTAATCCCAGCTACTTGAGAGGCTGAGGCAGGAGAATCGCTTGAACCCGGGAGGCAGAGGTTGCAGTGAGCAGAGATGGAGCCACTGCACTCCAGCCTTGGTGACAGAGTGAGACTCTGTCTCAAAAAAAAAAAAAAAAAGATTCATTCTAGTAACAAGTAAATGCCATGCAATACCATTCAAGTACTACATGAGACTTACAGAAAATCCAATTCAACCTATAGGAATGACTGTGAGGACCTGGAGAGCCTGAATGGATGCCTGGGAGACCGGCAGGACCCAAGGAAAGCCGAGTCCTCAGTCACCCGGAAACTGCCAGGTAATCTGGGAACAGACTGGGTGCCACTGGGTGATCTTCCAAGAAAATAATAATTCAAATACAGAACGCCCAAGTGAGAGATACGAAAACTGCTTCCCTTTTGATTTGGCTAACATATGGCCACACAGTAGTCTCAGCTATGATCTGTGCTTTCCTACATTCCTCGAAAAATCGACTGCAGACAATTCCACCAGCACATCTAAAAGGTAGGTGTCTTAAAAGGGAGCCACAAAATGAACATTTCCAGTTGCAATCTACTTCCAAGCCAACATTCTAAAGGAAAAAAGACTTTTTAGGTTTAATCAAAATAATACAAGAGCTTCTAAAGTAAATATAAATGTAGAAGTATTATAGATCTGCTTTTGGTATTCTTGTGGTTGCTCTAATCTCTCCCCTTTTATTACAACCTCAACTGCCAAAAGAATCTTCCCAGAACTCCATTACTCCACTATTAAAAGTAATCATTCACCTAACTAGTATTTGAGCACCTATCTCCATAATCAAAGCCCACCATGTCCAACCTCATCTTTAATACCAAACACAACACTCACGCCATGTTCCAGGCTCACCCTGCTCCCTGCCTACTGAGCTCTTCTTCTGCCTCCTCTCCTCTTGCCACCCCAAGCATTTCCATGGTTTGTGTGTCACCTCCTTCAGGAAGCCTTCTCTGATGACATCACACACAGATTTTTCCTTCAGTCAACAACTTCGCATTAAGAACCTACTATGTTCTTAATTTAAGAGCCCCTTATTTGAGAGCCCCTTCCTCTCAAATTTTTTCGGTTCACTGTTCTCTGTGACTTATACTTGTCTTCTTACTGTCCTATTCTACTAATATGCTACCTTATTATTATTATTATTTGAGATGGAGTCTCGCTGTTGCCCAGGCTGGAGTGCATGACGTGATCTCAACTCACTGCAACCTCCGCCTCCTGGGTTCAGGTGATTCTCCTGCCTCAGCCTCTCTAGTAGCTGGGACTACAGGCACATGCCACCACGCCCAGCTAGTTTTTGTATTTTTAGTAAAGATGGGGTTTCGCCATGTTGGCCAGGCTGGTCTCGAATCCCTGACCTCAGGTGACCCACCTGCCTCGGTCTCCCAAAGTGCTGGGATTACACGCATGAGCCACCTTTTTATATCCATGGGAAAAAGTTCTTAAATGTTTAATTTCCTAATTGATTCTTGCATGCGATCTTAACTGTAGTAGGTGGTTACCTTTAGGAACCCAAACTTACCCATCTTTTATACCCCCATCCATAGCACACGGCAAAGGGTGAAACACCTGGGTATTAATTGGTGTTAAATATGTTTTTCCTTTGTAAATCTCGTGATTTATGCTTTTGTGTCTTTCTTGGAGGAATACAAAGTAAGAGAAAAGAGCTTAACACTTGAAAAATGTTTCAGTTGCCTCACATCGTCTCTCCCTACAATTGGTTGAACAAACATTTATAGAGTTCCTACTACACACAGAGACAGGCATAAACAGTCTATTATGGTAAGGCCTTGATCACGCTTGTATCTCCAGCACCAATCATTGTCTTTTGCACATAATTAACACCCAATACATAGGTGTGGAATGAAAAAAATGAATGCAGTCTCCCTGCCTGCAAGCAGCTGATATCTTAATGGTGTGGGGGTGAAGAAGATATAAAGGATGAACAAATAAATAAGGAATGTCGTACCAGTGTGATAACCGCTATGGAGAAAATAAAGCAGGATCAAGAATACCACCAAGAGCCAGGCAGTTGTTGGCAGACCTGGAGACTCCCATCAGCGGGCGAAGCTGCCCAGCGTAGTGGCTAGCTGCTAAGAGGGCAGCCCGTGGGGAGGGTGCACAGCCCCGCCGCTCATTCGCTGTGTGGCTCTGGACGAATGGCTTCACCTCTCTGGCCTCGACTTTCCCATTCCCTAAAACCTACTTCGTGAGGGGGAGTCTGAGGAGTTGGTACTAAACTGTCCGTCAACCTGGCGGGCGCCGGGGAAACGCCGGCAGC
>NW_012116744.1:2579119-2624848 GCF_000951035.1 Colobus angolensis palliatus
TCCCATTCCCTAAAACCTACTTCGTGAGGGGGAGTCTGAGGAGTTGGTACTAAACTGTCCGTCAACCTGGCGGGCGCCGGGGAAACGCCGGCAGCGCCGCGGGTCGGGAACTCACCGGCGCGAAGAGCACGGAGAGCCTCGGGCTCCCTCTGCCGAGGTCCGCGCCGCCCTGCCCGCGCCTCTGCGTCCCTTACCCGCGCCCGGGACCCGACGCGCCTCTTTGTCTGGCGGGGCTCGCGGCTATTCTGAGCGGACCGCGGGGCGCGCGCCGTGCCCGGCTCCACCGGCTCTCCGGGCGCGCCGCTTCCGACCCTTGAGAGTCCGGCCGACGTTCGCGGGGCGCGAGTGGGAAGGGGGATCGGGTCGGGAGGGTGGCCAGGAGGCCCATGGGCCCAGGGGGCCCTCCGAGCAGCGCCCTGGCGCCGCTTCGGTGGAATTCCGCGTATCCCTTTGCAAAGTTGTGAGATTTCTGTCGTGGAGCGAAGGCCGCTGTTTCTCCAGATGTGATGGCAAGAAGTAATTCCACGCGAACAATAAAAGCCGCGGCCGTGACGTCGTGCAGCCGTTTTCGAAGAGCCCCGCGGCGCCCGCACCTCGCGGCGGGGAACGGGGTCTGCCGGGTCCCACCTGCTGCGGCCGCGGAGGCTGCGGCACCACTGCGGGCTCCGGGGGCGGCGCGCGGGCGCAGCGGATCCGGCTCGGCCAGGCCCCCGGGGAGCGCTGCTCCTCGGGCTGAGCCCGGGCGCTTCCCGGGACGCGGCGCTCCCCGGAACCGCGCTCCTCGCGCTCCCCAGTGGTCTCAGAATTCCCCGCCGCTGGTGTTCGGTTCTTACTAATTTGTTGTACCGGGAATTAAAACAGTTAGCTTGCCAAGAGCACAGAGCTCTAAAACACACTCCACCCGCTTTGCATTTCCCAGGAGGCGGTAATTTAGATGAAAATTTATATACATAGATAATTAGGGATGGGATACAAAGTTGCTCCTGAAACTCGGACTGAATAAATCACCTTTTCAATTTTCAGAGGGAAAACAGCACCACCACTCAGTAAAGAACTTCCCTTTTCCCCCCTGCTGATTTAAATTGAAAGTTGACATGTTTGTAATGTCATAACATGTTCTTTTTTAAAAATATGAAGAGTACAGCTGAGGCGTTATTGACGGTGTCATGTATAACTCAGCACTGTATCTTAATATTTGTAGAGTGACAGATCATGGTGTTTTTCCTGCTCCCTAACAACACTTTTTTCAAATTTGTTTTATTAGAAAGTTCAGTATAATTTTGCTTTTGATTTTAATCGGACACATTATCTACTCTCCACTTATTCCTAAATTCGTAATTGAGATTCAGTAATTTAATTCCTGGAAAAGGAATGTTTTGTTTTACTCTTTCGTGATAAATCGTATGCACGCTAGGATTTCTGATCGTGCTGCTTATCTGAATTTTCTGCCGTTGTCAGATTGCCCCCTCACTACGGTAAGGTTGTCAGCATGTTACTGACCGTGCATCCGAGAGCAGCCCCCAGATGAAATCGCGTAGATCTGTCACACCGCTTTACCTGCAGAACTTGCTAAAATCGAGCTGGATAGGGTAGGGGCTGGTAGAGCCTCCTCCAATGGTGAAGAGATTTGCAGCGTTTCTGCCTTAGCCTTCGCCTTTGCCGTGGGTGCACACTGCCCTCTGTGGCCGTCGTGGTGACGCGTTGAGTGTTGCACCTTTCAGGAAAGGATTCTGATGATGGCAGAGCTACAGTGAAAACAATATAGTGTCTGGCTTTTCTTTTTTCGGTGTTAGTCAGCCTACACTATTTTTACATGCTAGAGTATTTTTAAAGCTCAAGCTGAATTATTGTTTTTGTTGTTGCTGCTGTTGGTGGCGGCTTCCTAGAGAGAAAGCAAGCTATTTTTAAAGTCTTCTGTGGTATTAACTTATAAATGCCAAGAACTGGTCTGGAAAGATTCAAGAAATTGTTAACAGTAGTTGATTCTAATACAGAAATCTAGGAGATTGAAAGACAAGAATGAAGGGAAGACTGGTTTCACTGCACACTCATTTGTATCACTTGGTTTTTTTTTTTTAACCAAACGCATGTATAACCTATTTAAAAATCAATATTTTAATTTTTTAAAATACCTTTTAAAAAGATACTGGGCTTTCCCATTACTAGCTACTCATTGTGTGTCCCAAGGCATGAAGAAGTTTTCCTTTTATCCTATCAAGTGTATTGCTTCAACATCAAAGAGGTTCTTATCTGAAGCAGCTATTTAACATTTACATAATTGTAGATATTACCCACGGACGCCTTGTTTGGAATATTACGGTCAGTTTCTACTAAAATAAATCAGCCATAATGAGTGTGTGAGATTTTAAGTAGAAAGTAATTTTAGTTCTTTAAGATGCCACTGATTGTTCTTGTTTTACTTTCAGCCATTAAGACAAAAGAATAACCTTACTAAGCTTTTAAACGTTTCCTGTGTTGTGGAAACTAAATAATTCACTTTTAACTGTTTGTGATCACTCTAGCCCTCACAGAATTTGAGTTAACCTTCTGTCAAGGTTAACTAAGCATTATAGTCCCATGAAAATATTACATGAGGATTATAAATCCATTTTTGTTCTTATTCTGCACACTTGCTTCAGGAGAATCTGTTCAACTCAGCGATCTTTAAAACTGTAGAAACTGGTTAAATTTGTGTTGTAACAGAGCAAAAATATTCCTTGGCACTGTATTTAAAAATCTTGTCTGAGACGGTACAAGTATTAACTCCTGTTATTCATTCTTACATCTCACCCAAGAACGTAAACTAGTTATACAGAAGTAAGTGTGGTACTGAAAAACTTGTCCTTTAATACGAAAGCCTTGTTAAAAATCAACTTTTTGGCTTTTTCTTCCAGGGTTTGGGAAGAACTGTTTTAACACTGTTAATTGAAAATTCTTATTAAGTAATGGTTTTGTTGTAGTAAATCCTCAACTGCAATCTGGTTTATCTTTCATTTTGAAATTAAAACCACTGTTTAGGAAAAACCCTGCATGACAAAACAAGTTGAAATCAAAGCCACTTTCAGTCCTTTTTAGAAAGGATAGAAAAATGATAGACTATAAATAAAGTTCACATCTGAAATTTTAAAACAATAGACTACCTCCTTCTCTTGGAGTACCACCCATCCAGCATGATCTCCTATCACTTTTCAACTTACGCTCCTATAGAATAATTATTGATACTTAGAAATACGTCTCCTCTTGAGGCACTGGAGATTCAAATTACTATGATCTTTGAGTTGGAAAGGAGCATCTTAAGAGGAGGTCTAATCCAGTGGTTTCCAAACTTCAAAGGAACTCTTGTGAGAAAGCACTTAAAAAAAAAAAGGACAACAGAAAAGAACAGAGTTGCTGTGATTGGTGGGAGGCCTTGCCCTCTCAATCACCTCCAACACCAGGGTGGCTCCAAGAACTGACACTTCAGCGTGTTTGTTATATTGCTTCCAAAATTACAGGGTATAGTAATCTGAAAGTTCAATCCTTTCTAATGAAAATGACATTAAGACATGTTGGTTTAAATGTGCCTGGAGTAACATTGGAAATTACAGTACTAGAAGATACCAAGTAGTCTTTCAAATATGACCTGATCATGTTAGAAGGTGATGGTAGTCACTGTGCAGTCAGGAGGACTGATGTGTAATTAAAATAGAGCTTACAAAAGTGCCATCTCAGATCAGCTCCACTAAGGAGGAGTTTGTCACATTCTGCAGGAAAGAGAAAGCACTTCTGCTACAGTTACTCTTTCTTGCTAAAGTGATTGGCATGTGATTAGCATATGTAGGCTGGAGTGATCCCAAAGTTCACCATCCATCTTTGTTCTTAACTAGTAAAGTATGATTGAGTTTGATTAAATTTGGGTACTTTTTTTGTTCTTTGGAACATAGTTTATCAAAAACAAGTGACTGCCATGTCAAATAGTATGTGGACTCTAATTGAACTCTGTTCTGCTGTCATTATAGGAAATGGCAATGAGCAGAGGTGGTTCTAGCATCTTGTATTGGATTTTAAAAGCCTTATGTTTACCACTGAGTTGCTTAACACAGGAAGATGTAGAAAGAGACACATTTAATTACTAGCAAAAGTAAATTGAGCCACCTTGAGGAAAATAACAGTGGTGGCAGAGTATCTCAGGAGGATAGGGGGAAATCTCAATTCTTTTCCCATTCCCACATTTTAAATTTTTTTGTACTCACATTTTAAAAAGCGAGGTCACATGTGTGGCTACTGTTTGTTCATCCAAAATGTGTGCCTGTCAGTTACTGTGCTATGTGTTGCGGATACAAAGAAGATACACTGGAGTCACGCTCAGTCACCCCCATGCGTTCATCGTGTCTGTATTGAGTACTGTTGAGGCCAGATAGTCTTTTAGGCTGTGGAGATGCATCAGTGAATCAGACAGACAAGGCCCTTCTTTCTAGTAAGAAGAGACAGACAACAAACAAGCCTCAAAATACCAGGTAATATAATAGTGAAATAAAGCAAAGCGAAGGAGAAAATGTAGCGCTTATTTAGAAATTGGGAAAGCCTCACAAGACCTGAACAACAGGAAGGAATCAGCCAAGGAGATTCTAGGCCGAAGGCACAGCTGGTCCCTAAGGCAAGAATTAGCTTGATGCGTTTTCAGTGATGGGAAGAAGGCCTGTGTTCTGGTAGAGAGCACTCGGAAGGCCAGAGAGACACACAGGCTCCAGGTAACACAGAACCTCCGAAGTCAGAGTAAGGGGCATG
Organism: Colobus angolensis palliatus; assembly: GCF_000951035.1. Classification (NCBI taxonomy): domain Eukaryota; kingdom Metazoa; phylum Chordata; class Mammalia; order Primates; family Cercopithecidae; genus Colobus; species Colobus angolensis. The sequence continues at coordinate 2,583,887 of NW_012116744.1, forward strand.
GATTTGTTCTAACTATAATGGGACTCTACTGGAAGATTTTAAGCAAGGCTGTGATGTGATCTGATTTGTATTTTGAAAAGATCACTGCCTGCTGTGTACGTAGTACACCATAGGGACTGTGGCAGAAACTTCCACTTGTCTGCAAATATCCGTTTAACTCTTTGTCAGTAATTCTCTGAATTTAACTGAGTGCATAGTTCCCCAAAATGAAGACTATTTCCCAGTTTCCTGTTGGTTTAGGTGACCATGTGACTAAGTCTAGCCAGTTAGATGTAAGTAAAAAATGATGTGTGCAACTTAGGGTAATTGTTGTTTTTGTTGTTTCAACTTTTATTTTGAAATCATTGTAGATTATGGGCAAGTGTTTTTGTTTTGTTTTGTTTGAGATGGAGTCTTGCCCTGTCACCCAGGCTGGAGTGCAGTGGCACGATCTCGGCTCACCACAACCTCTGCCTCTCAGGTTGAAGCGATTCTCCTGCCTCAGCCTCCCAAGTAGCTGGGACTACAGGTGCATGCCACCATGCCTGGCTAATATTTGTATTTTTAGTAGAAACAGGGTTTCACCATATTGGTCAGGCTAGTCTTGAACTCCTGACCTCGTGATCCGCCCACCTCAGCCTCACAAAGTGCTGGAATTACAGGCATGAGCCACCGCGCCTGGCCCTGCGCAAGTGTTTTTAAAGAAAGGGGGAATGCCCTTTATCAAGTCGTCATTCTTGCTGACTAAAATGCAAACATGGGAGCTATAGTGAAGAATAGCTGGCACTCCAGCCTCATACTGGACCATAGGGTGACCTTGGAAATGTGCCTCTCACAGCTGGGTAATGAGACAGAAGGAACCCAGGTCCTGGTATTGATAGAGCCTTCATTCTGACGCCTGACTCCCTATGTCCAGCTTGTTCGCATGACAGAGCGATGTGTTTCTATCCTGTTTTAAACTGTTAGTTTAGGTATTTCTGTTACTCATGCCAAACCTAATGCTAACATAGAAGTGTGCGTAATCAGTATAAGAACCAAAAAAATAAAAAACAGAGATGAAGAGCTGTTGAATGATCAGAAGTGAAAAGTCTGAATGCTGTCAAGTGAAATGAATCTGGAAAGGGTTCCTGGAGAAAGCGGGTTTTAGACAGTGTACTTTCATGGAAGCAAAGAGGTCCAAGGTCCCTGGCAAGTGCAGATGTTCAGAAACAAGAAGTATTTGTTAGAGCCCTCATAAGAATAGCTAGTAGAGCATTCACCTCAAGTTCAATGTTTCCAAAATCGACTCAACTCCTTTTTGCCCACCCCTGCCCTGCCCAGTCCATATTGGTCCAAACATGTCTCCTGCCACCACCAAAGGAGGGAAAAGGCCACCTCTGGCTGTTGCTTTCAGTAATCTGCCACACTCCTGTTGCAGTCAGTGGTTCTCACAGTGTGGTCCTGGCTCCAGCAGCTTCTGTATCACTAGAGAATTTGTTAAAAAAGCAGATTATCAAGCCCTGCCGCAGACCCACTGGATCAGAGTCTGTGAAAGTACTCCCATCTGTGAGTTAATAAACCCAAGGTGATTATGATGCACATTAAATTTTGAGGACCACGATCACAGTGATTCAGTTCCCATACCTGGAAGTAGAAATGCTGGTGGGATTTGCACATTTTTGAGCCTTAATATATACTACCAGATTAACCTCCAAAAAGTTGTGTCAATTTACAATCCGATGGCATTATATGAGTATGTCAGTTTCCTGTATCCTGACCAACATTAGAATCTGTACATACATATATATATGTATGTATGTTTGTAAGGCTGAATTTTTTGGGTTTTGTTTGGCACGTTTTTATGATGGTCTAGTCTTTTTTCCCCCAGTTATTATTAGTTTTTATTTATGTGTCTGTCGTTAGTAAATGAAGGTGCTCTTCACCCCAAAGTATATCCATAATTCACCTTTTTTTTCCAATTTAGTATTTATTTTTTGTTTTTAGCTTGAAGGTGAGGTCTATTTTTATTTCAAGGAATTAATATGTTATCCCAGAACCACTTATTAAATCCATCCTTTCACCAAGGATTTGAAATACCGTGTATATCATAATAAATTCTTGGGGCTGGGTGTGGTGACTCACGCCTGTAATCTCAGCACTTTGGGAGGCTGAGGTGAGCAGATCACTTGAGGCCAGGAGTTTGAGACCAGCCTGGCCAACACAGTGAATCCCCGTCTCTACTAAAATAGAAAGAATGAGCTGGCTGTGGTGGTGCATGCCTGTAGTCCCAGCTACTCAAGAAGCTGAGGCACAAAAATGCTTGAACCCAGAGGGGGAGGTTGAGTGAGCCAAAATCACACCACTGCACTCCAGCCTAGGTGACAGAGTAAGACTCTGTGTCAATCAATCAATAAATAAAAATTAATTCTTGGAGATATATATCTATTTCTGAGCTTTTAATTTTTTTCCATTTTCTTATCTATAAGGTGCTGGAGAATAAGGACCTTGTCTATTTGGTTCATTGCCAACAGGAAGTGAATCACTACCTGTTAGACAATAGGTCGCTGCATGTGTTTAACAGATCATCTGTTTCTTCCTATGTCATTGCTACATTTTTAAAATACTGTAGCTTTACAATAACTATGTCATGTATTGTTTTTATTTATTTTATGTGACTTCTAAATTTTCTTTGGCCAATATAACAAAGTCTTCAAAATGAGCATCAGAAACATTTTGTGAAGTCCAAAAACAGGACCCACTATTAAATGTGTGGCCTATTGGAAAGACTCATTATCTTTGCAGCGTTATTTTACTACTCAGAAACATGTTACTGCTCTGTTTTATTCAGTATATTTGTTGTTTATTTATTTTAGTTTTACTTTCTTCCCTTAATAGCTGTAATAATTTTTCAAGTAATTCTCTTGAGGTTTTTAGATTTTCAATAACATTGAAATCTATAAATAATAATCTTGTCTTCTTTCCAGTATTTATTGCATTCATTAGAATTGCCACTATTAAGTAATATTGAAAAGAATAAATGTGACTTTGTTTTTTTTTTTTTTTTTTTACAGTGGAAAGTAGGCCTTAAAACTGAAAGGCCTAGGAACAGGATTCTCTGCTTAGAGCTAAAATGACAGTGATTCAGGGTAAAAAGAGGAGGAATAAAGGGAGTGGCTTTGGGGATTGTTTAACAGCCTGAATAGCACCTATCTTTATCATCTGAGTGGCTTGATTTTAGGTCAGATCTGTACACGGGTTATTATAAGAGTAAATTCAACTCTTGAACCAGGAGTAATGTCATAAATGGTGGGCACTACCTTTCTCAAGCATCAAATCACAAGCAGTTCTCTCTACAATCAAATTGCAGGTTAAAGAGTTTAGAATTTTTATTTTTGTGTAGATTTCTGCCCTATAGAATTAGTGCCTTCCTATATACATTATCATTTAATTCAAAGTCTGAAGTATTCCTGTATTTGAGATATCATTGATCCTTTTGGTAAGAGGGAACAGTGGCACCTAGATTGGGGATAAAGACAGAACAAAGAACCACAGAACTGCTTCATGTGCTCAATAATGGCAGGGTTTAGCATTAATGGAATTTGTTTTAATATCTCAGCCTGATTATAACTCAAGCAGTATACAAAGACCTTGTTATACAACTCAGGAAACTGTTTATAATGATACAGAATTTAGAATGGATTAATAGTCACAACTGTATTACCAAAAACTGTATCAGTAAATCTTTCTAGCCCTAATTGCTGTGCAGATTCGCCCTATTCTTTATACGTCGTTTTTATATTTAGTGGCTCAGCTCATTTGGTCGATTGAGTTGTGAATAGCTAGTAATTACTTGAGAAAAAAAGAAAACTGCGCAGCCCTCTAAATAAAGTGGAAAAGAATATAATAGGCTATTTGGCCTTGCAACTTTATTTTCATTATGATTGTTCTATCTTACTTGTGTATTCTGTGCAAATTTCATAAAGCAGTTATTTTATACAGGCACATTTTTATTGGTCATTGGATACCATAATTGTGCTGGCACAGTTCATCCCTTTGCCATAGTTGCCATTGCTGTCTTGCCTTCAGTTTATTGGCCTCTTACATGCCCTGTCTGCTGGCTTTGTGTGGTTATTTGCTTATAGATAGATTTGTAAATATCAAACTGGTAAATAGTTACACCTGTGATTAAGGAGGAACGGTATACTGAGCACGAAATGTTGACCAATGGCGTATGATCTGAATGATACGGGGAGATAGTGTCTTCTAATGAGATAAATTGATACAAATGGTTGGGTTATTTGCTGAATTATCAAATACCTACTATTACCTGACTTTTCTTTTTGATCATAAATCTTCTGTTTTAAAAAAATATTTCACAACTCCATTCTTCTAATCAGATCCAGTGTAGAGATGTGAAGAGTTAAAGATCTCAGCATAATGTGAGATCTTCAGCACTACCGTCAACTAAAGAAAGGGAAGGGGGAAATTAATGTTATTGAGAAAAGACAGAGGAGACACAGAGGTCAGCAAAGATGCCAGAAACCAAGGATGAAGAGGTCAAATAATTAGATTTGAAGATGTGAACTGAATAACAAGAGCTACCTCTTAAGCATTTCTACGTTGGTGACTTTGGTAGTAGACACCCAGTACGTGCTATTGAGTGAACAGTGGTAACTGTCTACTAGCCACTTGCATTAGTAGACTCCAGTGCCTCCACCTCCCTCACCCCTCTCGTCCTGTAAGTTGCACTTAACTGTACATCTGAACCATGTCATTAGTTTCTCCTCCTTTCCCTTTCTACTGCCACCACTCTGCTTCAAAGATGGTAATGCAAACATGATCACCTTTCCTTCCCAATGGTCTTCTCTCTTCTCATTAAAAGTGTAGACTCCACACAACCATTAGGATTATTGGTCTAAAACACAGAAGTGATAACGCCATACACTTGTTTAAAAACCTACAAGGGCTTCTAATTATAGTTAGAAGTCCAAACTTTTTAGCATGCCATTCAAAACTTGTTACAATCAGATCTCACTCAACTTTTCTCTAACCTACTATACCACTGTAGCCTTCCACTTGCCAACCACACTGTATTACTCAGAGTTCCCCAAAACCTGCTGTAGGTTAGAGCTTATGCCTCCATGTTTTTATTTTATTTTATTTTATTTATTTTAGTTTAGTTTAGTTTAGTTTAGTTTTAGAGGCATGGTCTCACACTTTCACCCAGGCAGTAGTGCGGTGGCACGATCATGGCTCACTGCAGCCTCTAACTTCTGGACACTAGTGATCCTCCTGCCTCAGCCTCCCAAGTGGCTGGGAGTATAGGCACGTGCCACCATGCCTGGCTGATTTTTTTTTTTTTTTTTTTTTCATAGAGACAGGGCCTCTGGAACTCCTGGGCTCAAGCAGTCCTCTTGCTTCAGCCTCCTAAGGTGTTGGGATTTGCAGGCATGAGCCACCGCATCCTGCCCTCCATGTTCTTATTTAAGCTGTTTCTTTCTCCTTCTCCTGGGCTCAAGTACTATAAGGTCCAACCACAGTATGCCTTCTTTTTTGGGAGTTTTCCTCATTCTATTTCCCTTAACCCCCAGCAGAATGGACCCTCTGCTTCCGTTATGCCTTCTGCATATCTCCTGTTAAACTCCATTTCAAAAATAAAAAATAAAAAAAAAAACTCCGTTTCACCATGTATTGTAGATTCAACAATACATTGATTCCTTGTGGATGCTGGTTTGTCCTAATCTCCATCACTTATTTAGCAGAATGCCTGGCACATAAAAGTACTATACACATTCTCTCATTTAATCTTCACAGCCACCAATGAGGTTGACCTGTTTATACGTCATCTACATTTTACAAATAAGTAAACTGAGCTGAAAAGGCCTCACAGTTGGTAGAAGGCAAAACTTGAACCCTAGCCTAGATTCATGAAACTCCTTAAATCCACACTCTTAACCATTTTGCTCTATTTGTCTCTCCACGCCTGTGCATCCTTGGTGCCCACTCTTCAGTGGATACTCTGTAAGTGCCTATTCACTGAATGAATAACTCCAGCAGTAGTTCAGGACAGACTGGCAGTGTGGTTTCCATTGAAAGGGAGAGTGTACCACCCATAAAAATGTTTCTTTAAATCTTCAAACCACATACACAAAACAATTCAATATGTTGTTGATTGGGTCTCAGAAATGTTCAACATGGAAAAAAACTTCAGTGTTAAATACGGCTAGCCTTTGTAGCACAGAGCACAGCATAGTACTGCAAGATGATAAGACAGTTTGAATTGATTTCTAGGAGACTGCTGCCCCCTTACTTCTGTCTTGATTATGAATGTTCTCAGAAAGCAGATACAATCTAATTGAACTTTCACTGCCATAGCACATTGCAGAGCCAGCTATACTGCATGTAAACTTTGAAATGGACTACAGTAAATAGAGGAATAGTTAGGATGAGCAAGGTCTGTTGCAAAAACTAACTTTTTTTTAAAAAAAAAGCTATTAAGTTAAAAAATGCTTTAAATGCCATGTATTATTAAATGCTTGTATAAATGAGTACAAAACCACTTGTCTTTTCTTGGGTTATCTTAAGGGTTAGGTAGCAAATCAGAGCATAACATTTAATGCTTAAAGATCTTGATAGTGAATTTTACTAATAAATAGTGATTTTAGTTAATCTTTTTTTGTCATCTGATTTTCTTTATTGATTTAGTAAAATGTAGTATAGATTCAATTTCATAACTTTTCTTCTCTGTTATTTCTCTAGTGTTGTTAATAACAGTACTGGTAGTGGAAGGGATTGCTGTGGCCCAAAAAACCCAAGGTAAAGTACTTACATTGGTGACTTACTGCATGTTTAACACAACGGAATGGCTTATTTGAAAGGATTGCAACTTTTGGGTACTATTTCCATAATTCCTTTGGGGTGTTCCAATGACCTAAGGCTTTCTGTCAACCCATCAGCCTCAATTTAACTGGGTTTAGCTGCAGTTAACTAGAGTAAATTGTCAGCATAAAGTCTTGCCCTGATAAATTTTAAAAATTGACATCACTAGTAGCTCCTAGCATACTGTGTATTATGTCCAAAAATTGAATGAGATTTATATTTTATCACTAAGCAAAAATAAAAGTCCCTTTTTCTAATTTAAACAAATGAAACACTTCAATTAATATCTTATTCAAAGTCCTTTGGTCCTGTTCTTTTGTCTCGATTTATGATTGATGATTAGCTAGTGTGATTGTTTTTTTTGAGCCAGGTTTTTATGTCTGAATTTAGTACATTTCCAGTGTAACCTTGTTTTTTATTTTCATCTAAGTAATACATACACATGATAAAAATCACAGCATTCCTAAAAAGTTAATTAGCAAAAATGAGTTCTCCATCTTGCCCTACTTAACTTCCTGCTCCATGGAAATAATCACTCTTAGCTGATTCTTTTGGTCCAATTTCCCTTCCTTTCTCTAAATAACATGCTGTAATGCTACTTCTTGGTTATTTCAGTTTTAGAAATTAGATAATGATTTTTCACTGTGGAAGATAAGAATTTAGCTCTTTCACGCACCTACTGTCCACTCCATCCATATATGAGTGTTCTTGTACCTTGCATTTGTACCACCCTTCTCAACACAGTTCTGTCATAATTCCGGTTAACTCAGTATTCAGGATTTGCATTAAATCACTCAATCAGCTGAATTTTGTCTTTAGGAAGTTTTCTTTTTTTTTTTTTTTCTGTTTTACTTTTTAAAATTCCCTTCATTTTCTCTCTTCTGCCTTTTCAGGAATTCTATTATTTTACTTGGTTATGGCCCTCTTGGTTTTTGTTTCTAGCTCTTCTGCTTTCCATCTTTTTGCTCCACATTCTCTGAGACTTCCTCAAGTTTACCTCTAAACCATGAGTTAGAACACTTTTTCTGTAAAGGATCAGATCGTAAGTATTTAAGGCACTGTAGGCCCTACAGTTTCTGAAGCAACTCTTCGAATTCCTTGACTCTTCTGTCCTGGAACAAAAGCACACAAATGATGGGCATGGGTATATTCCAGTAAAACTTCATTTACAGCAGGCTCCAGGTCATGTTTGGAACAGGGTCACAGTTTGCTGAACTCTGCTCTAAACATTCTGCTGATTTTTTCATTTCTTCTGTCTTTGGAAGCTTTTTTTGGTTCTGTTTTCTGAATATAATATTGTTTGTACACTTTGTTTTTGTCTTGTGGATTTACTTGCTTTTCTTTCTCAGGATATTAAATGATTATTTTGTGGTGGTGGTGGTTTTTAAATATTTTTCTTGCAAGTCTTTATCTCCTCAGAGTTGCTTTTCTCCAGTTTTTTTTTTTATCAATTAATTATTTATTTATATTAGTGATTTTCCTCCAATGTCTGGTGATCCTTGAGGGCTCGTATTTTATGAGGGACACTAGAAACTGATCGGTAACTGTCTGCAGGTGTGGGCAAGAATTAGTTACTGGCTCTTACTGTTGACAGATCTGACATTGGGGAACTCCTGCGTCTGCATCAAGCCTTTCCTAGGGGCTGTTTCGATTCACAGAGAAGAATCTTTTCTTTTCCTGCTTAAAGGCTCAATATCTAATCAGGAGGCCTTTGTGGGAGTTCAGCAGGAAATGAAAGCTGGGACATATGCTAACATTCACTCATCTCCCTGTTTTCCTCCTCAGCTGTGCCTGGTGTCCCCTAGTCCAGTAACCCTGTTTTACCTTCTCCAAAGAAATCACCTTTAGTGTTCTGATGTGGTTGTAGAGCTGCTAGATTTGTGGAGGAGGAAAGGGTACTGAAAATCGAACTCATTCTAAACGAACTTTTAACTAGCCTTGTGTTTTTAAAAGCCCAGTTTCACTCACCCCCTCCCCCCCACCCAACTTCCTGGTACAGCCAGTTGTTACTGCTATATCTACCCCTCTGTATTTAAGAGTTTATATCCTTTTAAAAATCCTTTTATTGTTGTTTAAGTGGAGTTTGAGAAAGGAGCAGAGCTAAGTGCATGTGTTTAGTCTTCAATCTTCAACTAAAATCCCTCTGTAACCTTTGAATCTTCTTTCACTGTTGTGTTAAAGTAAGTATGAGGGCCCCATATCAGAGATCAGTTCCTGGGATACCTCGATTTTTAGGTTAGAACTGAATTGTATTGCATCTTACTGACTTAGCAGGTTCCCCCATACGATTTTGCCCTTTGTTAAGTGCATATAAGCCCTTTATTTCCCTGTCATTGTACGTGGCAAACTTGTCCTCTCCCAGCAAGTTTTCCCTCCCTCTCTTTCACTTCTATACTCAATTTATTGTGCTAAATTTGACAGTGGTTCTTACAAAATTTTATATATGTAGCATACAGTCAGCAGTTGTTTGGAAAGTGGTGGGGGAAAGAGAAAAATGATTCTCTTTTGCTGTAACGAGTGTCTTTAATGCCGTTTTTCCCTAAGATGGACAAAATATTGGAATCAAGCACATTCCTGCAACCCAGTGTGGCATTTGGGTTCGAACCAGCAATGGAGGTCATTTCGCTTCACCAAATTATCCTGACTCATATCCACCAAACAAGGAGTGTATCTACATTTTGGAAGGTATTTGACCAATTTATTTTATTGGATTAATTTTTACTTTATTGTAAAACTAAATATGTTGGTAAAATGACCTATGTAAACCAGTTTGAATGAGATTTAAACATGTATTTGAATTAAACTATAGTAATGATAAGTATTTCTACATATCAAATACATTTACAAGATCCTAGCAGAAATGTTCAGGAAAGTTTGAATCTCCCAAAGTATAATTCAACTAGGTACATTAGTATATATGAAAAACTTCTTTGATAAGAAACTTAAACTTACTGGCATCCCTTATAAGGCTTAATTCAAATTTATGTCCACATAAGTGAGTTCCTTTCATTTCTTCTGTTTATTTTTCTGTGTATTGTGGTACATTGTATCTTGAACTAAGTAAGTATTAGCTTCTTGACTCTTCAGTTTGAATCACTCAAAAATATTTAATTTAGTAGATAGCATATGCCAAAGGAAAAGATTACTATACTTCTACAGAGTAGCATTATTTTTATTGTAAGATACAACAGTTATCATGACTTGTATAGCAATTCTCACTAAGACCTTTGTCTATGAAGCAGTTAGCAGAACAGTTGTTCTGCTTTTCTCATTTGTGTCAATACATTTATATTTTTTCTTGTTTGTGTTGCCCTGATCTGCTTACTCTTATTTTCTAGCTGCTCCACGTCAAAGAATAGAGTTGACCTTTGATGAACATTATTATATAGAACCATCATTTGAGTGTCGGTTTGATCACTTGGAAGTTCGAGATGGGCCATTTGGTTTCTCTCCTCTTATAGATCGTTACTGTGGTGTGAAAAGCCCTCCATTAATTAGATCAACAGGGAGATTCATGTGGATTAAGTTTAGTTCTGATGAAGAGCTTGAAGGACTGGGATTTCGAGCAAAATACTCATTTATTCCAGGTAAAGAATAAGTTATCTTTTAAGTGGTTGGGCATCTCACTCTAACTCTGATTTTAGAATCTTAAGGTTAGAAAAGAGATTAATTTGGTCCAGTTAATCAAGTCAAGATTTTAAATAAATTAGCAAAGTCAAAGGGAAATTAGTCCATGAACAAACAAGAAGTTAATAGAAATTGGACATAGAAACGTATCACTTGAAATTTGAAGCATATCAGAGATGGTGCCACATTTTCTTATATATTTTTCTGTCTTATAGCACATGCTCAGGCTAACATTTAAAATATATTTTAAAATAAATACAGTTTTAAAAATAATTCAACAAGTTGTCTTGTTTTCAGAATTTCCACAAAAATTGTTTTGTATTATTTTTCTCATTTAGCTGTTATAATTAACCACTCAACTGAATAAATACTGTAGAATATATTGAGCAATAGAAAGAACACTGCTCTGCACTTGGATGTCAAAAATCTGGGTTTGAATTCTTTCTCTGCCTCCTAATAGCTATGAGACTATTAAGCACAGAATTATGCCTGAGATTTGCCATTAGTAAAATGGGAATGCCTGCTGTATTAGTTTACTGATGCTGCCATAACTAATTACCTCAAATTTGGCCACTTAAAACAGCAGAAACTGATTTTCTCACATTTGGGGAGACCAGAAGTCCAAAACTGAACAGGGCCTCATTCCCTTTAGGAACCTGGGGGAGAATCTGATCTTTGCTTCTTCCAGCCTCCAGTGGGTGCCCCAGTCTTCCTGGGCTGTGGCCACATCACTTCAGTCTCAGCCTCTTCCTACTCTTTTCAAGATCCTTAACCTAATGGCATCTTTTACCTTGTAATATTTACTCTTTTTAAAAACTACATATATATATATATATATATATATATATATGCACCCTACTACTCACAGGTTATGGGGATTCCAGTGTGTGTATACTGGGGGGCTACTGTGCCATCAGCCTCCTCCACCTTGTTACCTGCCTCACAGTAGGTGAGAACACTGTGAGAACTATAAAGCCCTGTCCATTATGGCACGTACATATCCCTAATGCAGAAACACAGAGATGTGCAAGTTATTGTTCCTGTCTTCACCAAGCTTACACACTAACGAGATGAAAAAATAACAGTAAAACAACTGTATGATCTTTTTGCTTTTATTTATTTTTCATGCAAGAAATTTAATTGGAAAAAATTAAAACATTGAAATGAAAAGAAAATATCCATAATTCTTCCACCCTGTATATGAAATCAGTGTTAACAATTTGGTGTATATCCCTTCCAGTGTTTTTCTATATCTGTTTCTTTTGTTTGTTATACAAGATTGGGATTATGGTACACATGTAACTTTATTATCTGCTTTTTTGCCTGAAAAACATAAACAACCTTTTTTTCCCTGTCAGTACTCATGTAGGAAATTTTAAGCTTTGCTTCAGTATATATCTGCTCTTTTTAAATTTTTTTCTATAATCCCCATAGCCAAACAAGTATTTATTTGCTCAATGCCAAAAGGATATTTCCAAAAAGTAAAATTTGTCTAATAGACTTTATTTTTTAGAGCAGTTTAAGGTTCCCAGCAAAATTACACAGGAAGTAGAGTCACCATAAGCCTCCTGCCTCCCTTTCCATCAGCATCTTGCATGAGAGTGGTGCATTTGTTAACAACGATGAGCCAACATCCATGCATCATTATCACCCAAAGCCTATAGTTGACATTAGGGTTCACTCGTGGTAGGGTGTGCTCTGTGGGTTTTGACAAATGCATGACATATATCCGCCCTTATAGAACCATACAGAACAGTCCCACTGCCCTAACAGTCCCCCGTACTCTGCCTGTTCATCCTTCCCTTTCTCCAAACCATTGGCAATCGCTGTTCTCTTCAGTATCTCCCTAGTCTTGGTATTTCCAGAATGTCATGTAACTGGAATCATACAGTATGGAGCCTTTTCCAGTTAGCAGTGTGCATATAAGGTTCCTCCATGTCTTTTTGTGGCTTGATAGCTCATTTTTCACACCAAATAATATTTCATTGTCTGGATGTACCATGGTTTGTGTATCCATTCTACTGAGGGACATCTTGGTTGCTGCCACATTTTAGCAATTATGAATAAAGCTGCTATTCATGTGCAGGTTTTTGTGTGGACATGAGTTAATTCATTTGAGTAAATTCTAATACATGCCACAACATGGATGAACCTTGAAACATTATGCTAAATGAGATAAGCCAGAAGCAAAAACACAAATATGACTCCATTTATATAAGGTATCTAAAGTAGTAACATTCATAGAAACAGAAAGTGGAATGGTTATCAGGGTATGTGGGGGAAGGGGAGTTAATGTTTAATGGGTGTAGACTTTCAGCTTGGGATGATTAAAAATTCTGAAAATAAAAAAATGGTGATGGTTGTACAACATTGTAAATATGCTTAATGCCACTGAATTGTAAACTTAAAAATGGTGGAGCCAGGCATGTGGTGCACACCTGTCATCCCAGCTACTCGGGAGGCTGAGGCTGGAGGATTGCTTGAGCCCAGAAGTTCGAAGTTATAGTGAGCTATGATCACACCACTGCACTCCAGCCTGGGTGACAGAGCAACACCCTATCTCTTAAAAAAGAGCAACATTATGAATTTTATGTTATGTATAATTTACCACAATTAAAAAGTAGTAGCGGCCGGGTGCGGTGGCTTACACCTGTAATCCCAGCACTTTGAGACGCTGAGGTGGGTGGATCACATGAGGTCAGGAGTTAGAGACCAGCCTGGCCAACATGGCAAAATCCCATCTCTACTAAAAATACAATTAGCTGGGTGTGGTGGTGCATGTCTGTAATCCCACCGACTTGGGAGGCTGAGGCAGGAGAATCGCTTGAACCTGGGAGGTGGAGGTTGCAGAGAGCCAAGATTACACCACTGTACTCCAGCCTGGGCAACAGAGCAGGAATCTGTCTCAAAAAAAGACTAATAGCTAGTAAGCTGTTTTTTCACAGTGGCAGGGAAAAGAAAGATACACAGGATACCCTGCCTTGTGAAATAGTCCACAGGAGTTTGAGAACCAATAGTTTATATCAAAATGACTGATTGGATTAAATTGGTTAGGTGTTTTATTTTTATTAACTAAATCAACTGACTGAAGTAGTTGAAACATTAGTGTCATGAAGACACTTACAACAGATGATGGCTGTACATAAGTTTAGACTACTTGACAGAAAAAGACATCCAAAGAATACACTTATTTGAATAGTGTTTTTAAATATTTAAAAACAAAATCAGCCAACTTCGTATGTAAAGATACTTACTTTGGAGTCAAGTAGCTCTTTTTCCTCTATTTGTGTTATAGATCATGAGAGCAACTTTAAATGGCCTGTAGTTAAAATATAGACAAAGTATAACAAAATGCTTAGGATTTCTAGAGTTTATCACCTTTCATTTGCATTTTATAGTGCTTCACAGTTTTGATACACATTATATTTAATTTTGTTCTAATGACAGTAATGTCAGGAGGATTATATAATATTTTACAGATGAGGAAACTGAGTCAGAGATTAAGTGATTTTCTTAGTTCATAGAGTGGCATATCCAGGACTAGATTGCAATTCACTAGGCAATACTTCCTACTCTTATCATGTCACCTTTATAATGTGGATGAGGTCACATTGAAGAAAAGCCTTATTAAAAATGTGGATGAGAAGTCCACAGTTTTATCACTAAAAGAGAAAGCCAACACATGTCAAAATAAATAGGCAATGCATAATTAGCTAAATATATCTCTGTCTGATGTTATTTCAAGTCATGTTAATAAAATAAGTTTTGTCTAGGAGTTGGTAATTCTGGAAGAAACCTATTAACAATGGTGAGAAATTCGTATTTTTTTAATGAAATTCTGTAAGCTATTGGTGATATTTACTGAGGCAGAGGCTCTTAATGGGTTGTTAGTTCCTGGACATAACTGGGATAATTATGGACATTTTAATACAATAATGACAATATCCTAGATTTCTGGAATACATGTGAACTAGTTCTGATTAATTTGCCAGACAGTTCCAGTGATTCCCCTCCGCCATGCTGTTTAAGATTTAAATTTCTCTTTGACATTTCTCTGCAAAAGAGCCAAAGCGTCTGTTGTCCTCTTTTAGCAAGGACGAGTTTGGTTTATAAAGTTAAAAAAGAACAGTTGCTGAAATGTATTCTACATAAGCTAATAATTTTTTCTCACTTTTTAAAATATGTAATTTGATGACTTCCTAAAGTGTCTAGAATTAAAGACAACAGTTTTAACAGAAATTGAGCCTCTAGTTGTACACAATTAAATTGTGAATTGAAATAGATTTTCCAGGCCAAGTGTGGTGACTCACACCTGTAATCCCAGCACTTTGGGAGGCCGAGGCAGGCGGATCACGAGGTCAGGAGTTTGAGACCAGCCTGATCAACATAGTGAAACCCTGTCTCTACTAAAAATACAAAAAAATTAGCTGAGCGTGGTGGTGGGCGCCTGTAATCCCAGCTACTTGGGAGGCTGAGGCAGGAGAATCGCTTGAACCCAGGAGGCAGAGGTTGCAGTAAGCAGAGATTGAGCCATTGCACTCCAGCCTGGGCAACAGTGTGAAACTCCATCTCAAAAAAATAAAAATAAACAAAAATAAACAAATAGATTTTCCAAAAATCTAAGTCACTGCAGCCTCAATCTCCTGGGCTCAAAAGTTCCTCCCAGGTCAGCTTCCCAAGTTGCTGGGACTACAGGCATGAGCCACCATGCCCAGTCTGTTTAACCATTTTTAAGTGTGTAATTCAGTGGCATTAAGTACATTCACAGTATTACGCAAGCATCACCACCATCCATGCCAAAGTTTAGAAGACAAATTTTAATATGCTTCAGGAGAAGGGAACTTCATTCCTTTTTAAGGCCGAATAATATTCTATTATATTGTATGGGTGATGTTGTGTTTACCTGTTGAGCTCTGATAGCTAATGTGAGTTTTCAAGTAGCATAAATAAATTATTCACTATGGAATCAAAAATATAAATGTGATAAAATAAATGTCGATCCTGTAAGTGAGCTCATAAATGAGCAATGATGTGTCGTTTTCACCAATGAAAGCTTCTCTTACCTTGCTATGAAATGGAGTGTTAGATGTAATGTAAGGCATCAAAGCTTAAAGTAACTATCTCAGTACCAATGACTTTCTTCTTTTTTCTGTTACAGATCCAGATTTTACTTACCTAGGAGGTATTTTAAATCCCATTCCAGGTTTAGTATATTACCACTTGTTCCTCTTGGCATTTTTGATCAGTCTTATGTTCCTTTGAACACCTTTCATGTATTCCTTCTAGATTGTCAGTTCGAGCTCTCGGGAGCTGATGGAATAGTGCGCTCTAGTCAGGTAGAACAAGAGGAGAAAACAAAACCAGGCCAAGCCGTTGATTGCATCTGGACCATTAAAGCCACTCCAAAAGCTAAGGTATTATTATGTATTGAGTCTCTTCAGAGAATAACATCATGATAAGGCACGATTTGCAAAATATGTTATTTTGGTTTGTGAAAATATTTATTGACTACATAAACTGATACTGCAACTTTTTTAAAATGTATTTTATTTTGCTTACTTTATTGGCACCTACTAAGATCCCAGCATTATTATAGCTAAATAAACTGAAATTCCTGAAATTATTCAGGAATATTACATGTATATTAAGATTCTCAGTTATAAAAGATTAAGATTCTTAAGACCTGTCAGTTCCCAATTGGTGGGTGTGCATATTGATCAGCATGATTATAGATTCATTAACATCTTTATGAGGAGGAAAATAGGCCACAAGAGGTGAAAGTGTGTTCTCAAAAGTTACAGAGTTGGTCGTAGCAATCTAAAAACGAAACCCAAATGTGTCAAGTCTGTTCTTACCCTGCTGTCCTGTGCTACTCATGGGGCGCTTTTATTGGAAAGAACTGCAGGGAAGGATGTTTTTAAATAACTCCGACAGATTGAGTTTGGATACTGACTACTTCTGCATTTAATTTATACTTCTAGGAATATCAACAGAGTTAAAATTATATTTAATGCGTATTATGTAAAAAGAGGGAAAAGAGGAGAGAGGGTGGGAAAACATACCTCTCAAGAATCATGAAAATCAGATTTAAAGGTTGGGTAATATGATAGATAAAGTAACCTGAAAACCCATCTGCTAGAAGACATGTGGAAACATTGGGTAAAATATGACAAATAATTCTTTTAAAAGCATATGTGTAAGCTCCAGGAAGGAGAAAAAGAGGGTAATGCTTATGGGTGAGAAATGAAGAGACAGAACTATAAATTAATAAATTGAAATTGATGTTACAGATGCCCCTGGCTGATTTTCATAACCTGTTACGGCACAGGGGTAGACATACTGAGAGCTTCCTTTTAATTCCCATACTGAGAAAAGAGTCCTGGGGTTCACATGGCCTTTATGAGACTCACATGAAGCTGGAGCCCTCAAAGGGTGGCAACTCACATGAAAGCATAGATTAGAAAAAATGTTTCACTGCCACATGCTGATGACAAAGAAACTTGTTTTTCTGGGTTTAGTCTCAGGGTGAGGTTGGGGGTAAGGCTGGGGTCCCCCCTAGCTTTATACTTAGAAACCCTGCCTTTATTAGGGTTTGAGAAATGGATTTACATTCCCTGCTCAACCCAGGAGTCACTAAGTCCAAAAACTAACAAAATGGTCCTGGGTGCATTAAACCTTTGAGTCACCTGGCAAAAATAAATCTAAAAGTCACCAAGAAAGCTGCAGGGTTGGCATGGATGAAACACTGCTGCAGGTCATCTCACAGCCCCCAGATTCTGAAACCCCTATGCTCACAGCCCACCATGGGTACGAGTTCACCAACATAACAAACAGGAAGGAGTTCCTTAGATCTCCAAGAACTTGAGTGTTTCATGTATCCTCCAAGAAGGAAACAGAGATGAGAAAGAAAAATGACCACGTCCATTTTTAAAATAACCAAATAGGAGGTCTATAAGTTAAAAGTCTGGCTATTAAAAGATGTATCTGAGGAAATTACCCAGAGCATATAGCTGGAAGAGGTAGCAGTTTATTAGGATTTCCCATACCTGATACTCTGTAGTGTGTAAGTAATCCTGATGCCCAGGTGTTCACGCACACACGTGATGTGCGCCTCCCTCCAGCCTTGTTACCATGTCGGCACATTGCCTATCTGATGTGAAAAGGAAAAAAAAGAAAATTTCAAGAACTGATGAAAAGCATGACACATGGTGACTCCCAAGCAGGAAAAAAAAATTTAAGTGACACTGACATTGTACCCCACAGACAAGGAGAAAAGTTTTTAAACAACAGAGAAAATAGTCTACAAAAGGATGCTATTAAGATTGACACCAGAATTATCAATAGCAAAATAGAAGCCCGAGACAATAGAATAATGTCTTCATAGTGTGACGAGTG
Source organism: Colobus angolensis palliatus (assembly GCF_000951035.1). Taxonomy (NCBI): domain Eukaryota; kingdom Metazoa; phylum Chordata; class Mammalia; order Primates; family Cercopithecidae; genus Colobus; species Colobus angolensis. The sequence goes on from NW_012116744.1 coordinate 2,601,746, forward strand.
TTCATTGTCATTTAAGAATGAAGGCAGTGGCGGGGATGTGGGGATGATTAATGAGTATAAAAGTATAATTAGATAGAATTAATATCTGGTATTTGATAGCACAACAGAGTGACTACAGTCAACAATTTATTGTACAGTTTAAGAGCGTAATTGGGTCATTTGTAACACATGATAAATACTTGAGATGATGGATCCCCCATTTATCCTGATGTAATTATTATGTACTGTATACCTATATCATGATATCTCAGGTACCCCATACATACATACGTCTATTATATACCCATAAAAATAAAAAATAAAAGAATGAGGACAAAATTAAGGTGTTTCTCTGCAAAATAATACATGAATTAAATGCTACAATTAAAATCCAAATATATCTTGTTTACAGGATAATTACAGGAAAATTTGAAAATACAAAACTAGGAAAGAACAGACAAATGTCAAAAAAGAGCTGATGTAACTATTAAAACAGAAATCAATAATGTCACTCTCTCACTAGGTAAATCTCAGATATTAATGTAGCCTTAAAATGCACAAAACATAGATTGCTGATTGTCAAGGAAAATTGACAAATCCACAACACAGTCGGTAATTTTTTTTTTTACTTCTTAGTAATTCACAGGTCAAGCATACAAAAAGTTAATATGGCTCAAAAGATTTAAATAACACAGTATGTGCTTAATGGACATGCTATCTTGCTCCCAACATCCAGAGAATAGGCATTCTCTACTAGCATTCATAAAACATTTATCAAAATAGATAAACATGCTCAGCTAACAAAGGAAGTCTGAACGTATATGCAGAGCATCCTGTGACAAAAATGCAATTAAACCAGGAATCAGCAACCAAAGATTACTTTAAAACTCCATATGTTTGGAAATATAATAATATACCACTTAGTAATAAAGACACAGAAGAAATCAGTGTGAAAATTTGAATACATTTAAAATGCATTAATGAAAATACTGCATATAAAAAAACTGTGGGGTACAGCTAAAACTGTACTTTGAGAAAAAAGACTGAAATTTAGTTAAGACTCCAGAAGTTAAAAGAAAAATCCAAAGAAAGGGCAATCATAAAACAGAAATTTTTTTAAAAAATGAAGATACCAAAAGAACAAATCAATGAGGCCTGACATGGGCTCTTTGTAAAAGGTAACAACAGGCAGACTTCTGCCAAGATTGATCTAGGAAAAAAAGACATAAATAGTCCAGGCACAGTGGCTCATGCCTGTAATCCCAGCACTTTGGGAGGCAGTGGCGGACGGATCACGAGGTCAGGAGATCGAGACCATCCCAGCTAACACAGTGAACCCCATCTCTACTAAAAGTACAAAAAATTATCTGGGCATGGTGGCGGGCACCTGTAGTCCCAGCTACTCAGGAGGCTGAGGCAGGAGAATGGCGTGAACCCAGGAGGCGGAGCTTGCAGTGAGCCGAGTTCATGCCACTGCACTCCAGCCTGGGCAACAGTGCAAGACTCTGTCTCAAAAAAAAAAGGAAAAAAAAGACATAAATAATATTAGAAATGGAAAAGTTATAAATCAACTACAGCAAGGCTTTAAAACTATTATGAGACAAACCAACTAGAAAGTAGACCTGCCGAACAAGAGAGGAGAGAAACTGTGTTTCTTTAATTAATAAATGACAGTGGGGGGAAAAGGAAAAACAAGAACCTATAGATTAAAAGAGATATAAAAGTCAAGTGAACTTACTGATTCAAACAAACTGTAAATGGAGGGAACTGATGACATTAAGAGGTGTGTAGAAGTTTGAACACTGGTATTTAATATTAAGTTATTCATTTGTTTGGTTTGATAATAGGATAAAGGTTATTTTTTAAGTGGCTTTAGTGATACAGAAATGTTTACAGATGCAATGATTTAATGTCTTGAGATTTGTCTCTAGTATGTAAGAGTTAGAAGTGAGGAAAGACAGATAAAATAAGATTGGCTAGGTTATAATTGCTGAAGTTGGAAGCTGGATACACTTCCAACTTCATATTTTGTCTGTTTTTGCATATTTTGAAATTTTAATAAATGTTTTAGACTATCATAAGAGAATTTTATAAATAATGATTTGTCAGTAGATTTGTAAAGGGTATAAATGGTGATGTTTGGAGAGTATAGAGGGAATCCCTGTTTTTTTCTTTCTTAATCAGAATTCACAACAGGTTAGGAGACTAAAATTCTAAGGAAAACTTGCCTTTCTGGCCGGAGGAACTAGGTACAAGAGACCATGTTGTCATCTGGAGAATATGAAGGAAGTCTTGGAGAGGAGAGAGCTAGAGCAGGGAAGCACTAATGCAGACTTTCCTTCTGAGGTGCCTGCATGTGGAACAGATCCAGGGAAACGTGGCAGCAGTGTTAGGAACCACGTTACAGTATAAACCACCTCTAAGTCCCTTAGTGGGTCACACGCTGGGCAAGCCTACCCAGCACAGCAAAGTCTTTGAACATTGGGACCACCATCCAAAGAGAGACAGAATTTGCGGTCTGAATGCAACTTAGTTGTCTGCAGAACCAAAAGAAATAACAAAAAAAAACGACATCCTCCAGGGATTTTTAACAGGATCCAAGTCACACAGCATAATATTTAAAATGTCCAAGATACAATGAAAAATTACAGAGAACTAGGAAAATCTGGTTAATTTTTAATGAAAGGCAATCAATAGATCCCAACCCTAACCCAAATATTAAGAACTATCCAAAGATCTTTTTTTAATTAAAAAAAATGTTTTTAATAGAAATGAGGTCTCACAATGTTGCCTAGGCTGGTCTCAAACTCCTGAGCTCAAGTGATCCTCCTGCCTCGGCCTTCCAAAGTGCTAGGATTATAGGTGTTAGCCACCATGCCCAGCCAGAATTATCAAAAATTCTAAAGCAATGATAGAACCATGCTTCATGAGATAGCAGTAAACACTCTCAGAGTAGGAAAATAGAACTCAGCAGAGAAATAAAATAATTTTTTAAATGAAAATTTTAGAAGTAAAAGAAAAATCTGAATTTTTAACAAATAATCACTGTATGGGTTCAATAGAAAAATGGAGAAAATAGAAAGTCACTGAACTTGAAGATGAGTCAGTAGAAATTATCCAATCTGAAGTACAGAGGAGAAAAGATTGAAAACGAAGTGATTGAAAACTGTCCATGGGACAGTTTCAAAGGGCCTAACATTTGTGTTGTTTAAGTCCTAGCGGGAGAAGAGATTGTCACAGAATAAATATTTGAAGAAAAAATTGCTAAAAAGCCCCAAACTTGATGAAGGACATATATCTAGAGATTTAAGGAACTCAGTGAACACCAAATAGGATAAACAAAAAAAGCAATACCTGCACACATCAAAATCACATTACTTGAAATCAAAGATTGAGATCTTGAGATCTACCAGAGAAAAATGATGCATCTTGTATAAGGGAGCAGTGATTTGAATGACTATTTTTTCTCTTTAGAAATGATGGAAGCCAAAGGTAGTGGATCAGAATCTTCACATGCTGGGATGGGCAGTAAGGGGAACTGTGAAGTCCAAATTTTATACCCTGCAAAACTTCTTTCAAGAATGATAAAACGAAGAGGATTTATCACCTATGCACTTGCTATAAAGGAAGTTATTTAGATAAAATACATGATACTAGAAAAAAATCCTGAAACTTCATGACTAAAGGGAAATGAATGGTAAATATCTGGGTAAATTTCAACTATTTTACCAGTATCAGGAATGAAAGAGAGGATATCACTACGGACCCCACCAACGTTAAAAGGAGTAAGAAAATACAGGGAACAGCTCTATGCCAGAAAATCAGATGACTTTGATGAGATGGATAAATCTCTTGAGCTACACAACTGCCCAAACATATCCCAGTAGAAATACACAACCCAAATCATCCTATGCTTATTCAAAAATGAATTAATAAACATCTTCTAACAAAGAAAACTCTAGGCCTAGATGGGTTCACTGGCAAATTGTACCAAACATTCAAGGAAGATATAATGCCAATTCTTTAATATCGTCCAGGAAATGAAAGAGCAGAGAACATTTCTAAACTTACTTTGTAAGACAAGCATTACCCTGATACCAACAGACAAAGAGATATTATAAGGAAACTATTGATCAGTATTCATCAAGAAAATAGATGCAAAAATTTCAATAAAATATTAGCAAATCTAATTCAGCAATATAAAAAAATACATAATAGTAAAGTGTGGTTTATCTCAGGAATGCAAGTCTGGTTCAACATTTGAAAAATCAATGTAATTCACTATAAAGACTAAAGAAAACTATGATTGTCTCCATTCGTTAAAATTCAACACCCATTCATGATAAAAAGCCTCAGAAACAGGAACAGATGGGACTTCCATAACCTGTGAAAGGTATCTACAAAAACCTACCAGCTAAAGCAGGCACAATGGCAAGCACCCATAGTTACAGTTATTAAGGAGGCTGATACAAGAGGATTGAGAATCGCTTGAGCTCAGGAGTTCAAGGCCAGCCTGCACATCATAGTAAGACCCTGTCTCTTAGGAAAAAAAAAAAAAAAGCAGAAAACCCTACAGCTGACACCATACTTAATGGTGAAAACCTGAATTCTTTCCCCTTCAAAATCAGTAGCAAGCTAAGTCCTATTCAATGTTATACTAGAAGTTGTAGCCAGTACAAAAAGGCGTACAGACTGAAAAAGAAGAAATCAATCTTTTTGAAGATATCATTGTCTATATAAAAATTTCTATAGCCTCTAAAAAGCTCCTGGGACAAATATATCAGATTAGCAAGATTGCAGGATGGAAGACCAGTATACAAAAATCAATTGCAGGTCAGGCACTGTGACTCCCGCCTGTAATCCCAGCACTTTGGGAGGCCAAGGCAGGCGGATCACTTGGTTCAAGACCAGCCCGGGCAACCTAACGAAACCCAGCCTCTGTAAAAAAAAACAAAAAATATATATGTATATATATAAATATATAAATTAGCCGGGCATGGTAGCTGCACCTGTAGTCCCAGCGCTACCCAGGAGGCTGAGGCGGGAGGATCACTTCAGCCAAGGAGGTGGAGGCTGCAGTGAGCCAAGAGCACACCACTGCACTCCAGCCTGGACAACAAACTGAGACTCTGTCTCAAGAAAAAAAAAAAATCAATTGAATTTGTATATACTAGCAATGAAAATTGGAGTTCAAAATTAAGAAAACAGTACCATTTAAAATATTACTCCACCAAAAAAAACTGTAATATCTGTAAACTGAAAACTTAGAAGACCATAATGAAAATATTCAGAGATGATCTAAATAAATAGATATACTGTGTCAATGTATTAATAGGCCCAGTAGTGCTAAAATGTCAGTTCTTATGAAAATGATCTACACAGATGAATACAATTTCAATCAAAATCACAGCTATATTTTTTGTAAAGATAGACAAACTGATTCTAGAACATAATGGAAAAGCAAGGGATTACAAAAGCCAAAATTATTCTGAAAAAAAACAAACATGAAAGACTCATTACCTGATTTCAAGACTTACTGTGAAGCTTCAGTAACCAAGACAAAGGACAGACACACAGATCAATGGAACAGGATAGTCCAGAGATTAGATTTATGCAAATATGGTTCATTGATTTTTTGACATTGAAAGGAAATTGAGTGGAGAAAGGATAGTCTTTAACAGATGGTGCTGGAACAATTGGACCTCCATATTCAAAGAAAAAAAAAATGAACCCTCACCTACATCCAACACTGTATTTAAAAATTAACTCAAAATAAATCATGGACATAGATATAAAATTATAAAACATTTAGAGGAGAATATATGAAAAGAATCTTACTGGGTTAGACAAAGAGTTCTTAGATGCAACACCGAAAGAGTATCCATAAAAGAAAAATTTAGGCTGGGTGTGGTGGCTCACACCTGTAGTCTTAGAACTTTGGGAGGTTGAGGCAGGCAGATCTCAAGGTCAGGAGATTGAGACCATCCTGGCTAACATGGTAAAACCCTGTCTCTACTAAAAATAAAAAAAATTAGCTGGGCGTGGTGGCGGGCACCTGTAGTCCCAGCTCCCCAGGAGGCTGAGGCAGTAGAGTGCTGTGAACCCGGGAGGTGGAGCTTGCAGTAAGCCAAGATCGCGCCACTGCACTCCAGCCTGGGCAACAGAGCAAGACTCCATCTCAGAAAAGAAAAAAAAAGAAAAATTTTAAGTTGGACTAATGAAAAAGCTTTTCTATGTGAAAGACAACTGTTGAGTGGGGGAAAAAAAAAAGCCACTGACTGGGAGAAAAAAAAATCACCTATGAAAAGATTTCTTTCATCCAGAACTCAAAAGTCAACAATAAGAACAAAACCCAATTATAAAACAGATTTTAACAGATACTTCACCACAGAAGATTTAATCATTACAAAAATGCAAATTCAAACCACAATGAGATGGCACTATTCTCTGTTAGAATAACTGTAATTTAGAAAAATCACTCAGTGCTGGGAACTCTGTAGAGCAGCTGAAACTCTGATACATTCCTGGTAGGAGTGCAAAATGATAGAGCCACTCTGGGAAACAGGTTGGTGGTTTCCTATAAAGTTACTATGTGACTCAGCAGTCTCTTCTGGATGGGTACCCGGGAGAAATGAAAGCTTATGTTCATGGAAAAAACCTGTATGTAAATATTCATAACAACTTTATCTGTAATAACCAAAAACTAGAAATGTTTCAAGTGTTCTTTAGCTTTTGAAAGAATAGGTCAGGTGCGGTGGTTCACGCCTATAGTTCCAGCACTTTGGGAGGCGGAGGCGGGGGGATCACTTGAGGTCAGGAGTTCAAGACCATCCTGGCTAACATGGTAAAACCCCTACTCTACTAAAAATACAAAAAATTAGCCGGGCCTGGTGGCAGGTGCCTGTAATCCCAACTGCTTGGGAGGCTGAGGCAGGAGAATTGCTTGAACCCTGGAGGCGGAGGTTGCAGTGAGCCCAGATCACACTACCGCACTCCAGCCTGTATGATGACCGCACTCCAGCCTGTATGATGAGCGAAAATTCCATCTCAAAAAATAAATAAATAAACTGTGGTACATCCATATAGTAAAATCTAGTCAACAATAAAAAGGGACAAACTATAGCTACGTGCATTAACCCCAGATGCATCATGCTAAGTGAAATGATCTAGACTCAAAGGATACATGCTGTGTGATTTCATTTATATAAAATTCTGGAAAAAGTGAACTACAGGACAAAAAACAGATCATTGCTTACTGGGAATGAAGACTGGAGATAGGTTTTGACTGCACAGTAACAGCACAGGAGAATTTGAGTGAGTTGTGGAACTGTTCTTGAAGTGTCAGCAAGGACTGAGTAGTGGATTGAGTAAAGCAAGCAGACTCAAAGAATTTGCTTTAGAAGTATAAATTGTCTCGTTAGAATTCAACTGTAAAGAGAAAAAATATATATAAATTGGTACAACCACTTTGGAGAGCTATTTTGCATGTGCTCTAGTAAAGCGGAAAATGGTCACATGCTACCACACAAGTATACTTCTGGATTTATACCCAAATGAAATTGTCATACCTGTGCATAATGAGAAGACAACAGTGTTTACAGCAATATTAGCTAATTATAAAGGTAGAAGCAAGCTAAATGCCCAATAGGAGAATGGATACACAGCAATTTATTTCTATTACTGGTATGAGGTTTTAAAATATATGGAACAATACAACATATTTTTGTAGATATGTAAGTATGAAAATATTAAATGTGCATTAAATAAGTTATATTAAACAATATTTATTAGATCTCCTTACTCTAAATTGAAATATTCCATGAAAAGATAATTCCATATTCACAAATTTTTTAGGAGTATTACCTGGAATATTGACTATAGAAGAATGTTGTATTGCTTTTAATAAAAGTAAATCAGTTACTTAAAGTTAAAAAAATTATACAGTTGACATGGGAATTGGATCAAATTTTAAATGTTTAAGTGTGTAAATAGGCCAGGCACAGTGGCTCATGCTTATAAACCCAGCACTTTGGGAGGCTGAGACAGGTGGATCACTTGAGGTCAAGAGTTCGAAACCAGCCTAGGCAACATAGCAAAACCCCGTCTCTACTAAAAATACAAAAAATTAGCCAGGCATGGTGGTGCACGCCTATAGTCCCAACTACTCAGGAGTCTGAAGCAGGAGAATCTCTTGAATCTGGGGGGTGGAGGCTGCACTGAGAGCCGCGATCATGCCACTGAACTCCAGCCTGGGAGACGGAGTGAGACTCTGGCTAAAAAAAAGGAAACAAAAAAAAGTGTAAATAGATGGTTTTATTTAAGAAATCTAAATTAAATGTTAAAGGTCACCATAACCCTTGTATACTAAATATGAGAAACTAGTTAATGGGTGATGTTTAAGAAAAATACCCATTTATAAATATAAAAAGGAAGTCAGTCATGGTGGCCCATGCCTGCAGTGCCAGCACTTTGGGAGACCAAAGCAGGAGGATCACTTGAGCCCAGGAGTTCAAGACCAGCCTAGACAGTATGGCAAGACCCTGTCTCTATTTTTTAAATTAAAAATATATTTAAAAATAAATATACAAAAGAAGGCATCGGTGTTTAAGAGTATACAATTAGTGTTTTAGTCCACTTTTATCAGTGGCCTTTTCATGATAGTAACTTTCTGGGGATTTCATTTCTGTTGGGGTCTTCAGGGGCTCCAATAAATAGCATCCCTTTTCTCTGCTGGAGTGCTGAACTAATTGAGAAATAAAAATGTCAGCATGTAGGGAGTCGGAAAAGCCTCTTTACCATAGTGAAAGCTAGGATAGAGAGAGCAATGCAGAGAGATGATCTAATTACTGTTGCCAGCTCCTTACCCACCAGTTCTACCTCTCACCGAAGTCTAGAACAGCCCATTCCACTCCAGGGAAAGTTCACATCTGCCGAGCAGACCGGCCTACCCAGTCCCACTTCCTGTGGGGGGCGGGAGAAAGAAACCAAACTCCAACCCTCCAGGTAACTTGCCCTGCCTCTCTGGGTAGGATACAGGGATAGGGTAAGAGGTCACTTACTTGATAAAAGATGTAAGTAAAAGATCCTTTCTCATGCAATCTGGAGTAAAAGAAAGTAGTTTATGCCCTTCTCCCAACATTTCAATTTGTCAGATTCACATTATGAATATTTCCCAAAAATTTGTTGAATGAAACAATTCAATATTTAGCTGTATTTACAGTAGAAAAGTGCTATGATTTGTTATCATTTATCTTTAACTTCATGTTTTTTAAAAAATATGTATTTGAAGAGCATTTACTATAGCCTTGTATAATACCGTATTTATTTGGATTAAAAGAAAAGCAGAGAGTAAATATAAATACTTGAGACAGCTTGATTATTTTACTGATACTTCTTCCAGGTCATAGTTTTACAAGCCTAGTTACTTTCTTATTGCCTGCCATGAGCAAGAATTATGCTGGATGAAACTGAGCCAGTGACCTTCCATTGGAAGACATCACAGTCTAGTGGAAAAGGGAAGTTATTACAGCATTAGTGCTCCCTACCACAGAGTGTGAGCAGAGGGTTTGGGTTATATAAGTGATGGAAAACTAATGAGAACTGATGATGTATTTAAGAAAACATACTGCTTCTATGTTAAAATACATGCATGAAGACTTTGTAAAGTTTTGAACTGGAAATCCCATTTCATTACCAATTTTCCACCACTCTTACAGAAGTGGTGAACCAGTCATTTCAAATAAACCAAAATTATTTAGTCAAAATTTAATTCTTTAAGCTATATTTTGTAAGTTGTTCTCTCTTAGTGTTATGCCATCAAGGTATTTGGTGGAGTAGGGGGGAATATATGACATAACATTTTTGTTTTATTAATCCCTTTGAATTAAAGGGTAGGGGTGGCATACTGCTCCCTCAGAGTAATAGCTAGGAAGTGAATACTCATTAGATGTCTTGAATGGCAATTCAAAGGTAATCTTTATTTACTCACTCAAATTTTATTTTAATCGTAGAGTCACATATGAGCAACTAGAGCCCAAACAGGGAACACTGTGTGAGTATGTAAAGCACCTCATGGAATGGGAAGGACGCACATTTAGAGTCAGACCAACCTGGGTTTAATCCTTGCCACCGAATGACAGATTGATCTCTGCCCACAAAAAAACATGATACTTACTTCATTAGGCTCTTCTGGAGATTAATGTTTAAAATCCAAGTTTACAATGTAAGAGAAATTGTCAAACAACAATGGATCGAGAGTGTTTAGGAAATAACTTAGTACCATTTAGCTATAAAATTTGAATGAGGGGATGCTAACAGAGCTTCCTTTGATAGTACAGTTGATGTCTGCCTGTCTGAAAATGCAGATGTTGTTAAGAGGTGAAATCATAAAGCAACCATGTAGAACAGTAGGATATTGTGTAAATAAATAATAGGACATCCAGGAATAGGTATGGCTAAGAGTATAGATAAAAACATTTTTATATGATACAGCTAAAGTAGGATGTGTATATCTTACAATTAAACACAGGTTTTTTAAATGTGCAGAAAAACTGAAAAGAAACTCACCAATCACATGCATTGTTGGAATAATAGAATTATGAGTGATTATTTTATTTCTCCCCTGCCCAGTACCATGAGATTGCTTTTATAATGAGAAAAATGTGAGATAGTTATGCCTTGTGAACAAAAAGTTTCTTCTCTTTATAGACAAAACACAAAGTAAGTTCCTTAGTGCTTGGTTCCATTATTAAGACAACCAAAGAAACAGATCATTAATCTTAGTTCCTCTAACTATTTAGGCATCAGTCATTTATCTGTTATGGTTTTCTGTCAGCTGTTATTATTTGGTGGACCATGTTGTCTATGGAAAATAGAAATAGAAAAATTCAAATTAATGTATCTTTTTAAAAGCAGTGTTTTTGTGTTAATACTACAGATTTATTTGAGGTTCCTGGATTATCAAATGGAGCACTCAAATGAATGCAAGAGAAACTTCGTTGCAGTCTATGATGGAAGCAGTTCTATTGAAAACCTGAAGGCCAAGTTTTGCAGCACTGTGGCCAATGATGTAATGCTTAAAACAGGAATTGGAGTGATTCGAATGTGGGCAGATGAAGGTAGTCGGCTTAGCAGGTTTCGAATGCTCTTTACTTCCTTTGTGGAGCGTAAGTAAATAATTCCTATAGTATTGAGATCTTTTACATATTTTTCACTCATTCACAATGCACTCAGCATTTACTTTTTAAAAATATTTATTTTAGGATGTATTTTTTTTTGTTTTACTACAGCTCTTTTTAATGCAAGAATATTAAATTTAAAATGTTTTAAATTTTATTTAATTTTTGGAGGTGGGGTCTTGATTTGTTGCCCAGGCTGGCCTTAAACTCCTGGGCTCAAGCGATCCTCTGCTTCACCCTCCCAAGTAGCTGGGACTACAGGCACATGGCACTATACCAGACAGCATTTACTTTTGACAAAAATATGCAAGTCACAAGGTAGAAGCAACTGTATCTTGGTCCCTGTTCTCTTGGAATGGACTGTCATGGGTGAAAAAACCATGTTAACATATCAATTGGAACACTCATTATAAAGGTATAAACAAGTGGTAGAGATTACAGACAGGGAAGACTTATACTTTCTCTCAAGATTTTCTAACTTATTAGTAGTATTAATTTAGCTTGGTGAAGAGTTATGAATCCACGAAACTATGGTCATCAAAGATTTAGATATGCCATAGATATTTTTCTTTTTAAATAACTTTAAACTTACAGAACATTGTAAAAATGATAAGAGTTCCCTATGTGCCATTCACTCAGATTCCCCTAATGCCAACATCTCTCAAAGCCAGAATAAAACTGAAAATTAACACAGATAACACTATTATTAACTAAGCTATAGACCTGATTCCAGTATCTCTAGTTTTGCCATGAAGGTCCTTTTATGATCCAGTTTCCCACATTGCTTTTAGTTGTGAAGTATCCTTAGCCTTCTCCATCTGTGACAGTGACTCTGTCTGTGTCTTTCCTTGGCACATTGTCAAGAGTACTAGCCAGTGTAGTAGACTGTCCATCAGTTTGAGTTTGTCTAATGTTTCCTAGGGATTCCACCGAGGCTGTGTGTTTCTGTCAGGAATACCACAGAAACTGTGGTGCTCTTCTAACTACATCATGTCAGTGAAGCAGCGGTACATGGTATCATTTTGTCTTATTGCTGGTAATGTTAACTTTGATCACTTCCTTAAGGTGCTGCCAGTTTTCTTCACTAAAAAGTTGCTATTTTTTTTCCTTTCTAATTAATAAGTCTCTTTGAGTCTATGCCGACATCTCCTCACCCACTAATTTTAGCATCCATTGTTGGCTTCTGCCTGTAACAGTACTGTAGGGTTTACCTGATCATGATTTTCTGTTTCCATCATTCCTTCTGTATACATTAATTAACATTCTGCTGTGAGAAAAACTATCCCTTTTTCCTCACTTATTCAGTTATTAATAATTACGTCAGTATGGGCTTATGGATATTTTATTTTGTTCTGTTGTTATAATATTAATATTATTATTATGACCAGGCATCGTGGCTCACGCCTGTAATCCCAGCACTTTGGGAAGCTGAGGCAGCAGATCACTTGAGGTCAAGAGTTCGAGACCAGCCTCAGCAACGTGCTGAAACCCCCATCTCTACTAAAAATACAAAAATTAGCTGGGCGTAGTTGGTGCCTATAGTCCCAGCTACTCAGGAGGCTGAGGTGGGAAAATCACCTGAGCCCAGGAGGTCAAGGCTGCAGTGAGCTAAGGTCACACCACTGCACTCCAGCCTGGGTGAGCAGAGTGAGAATGTCTCAAAAAAAGTTATTTTTCTATGATACTAACATTATTTTGTTGCTCAAAGCCCAAGCTTCAGCCATTGGAAGCTCCTTCAGTTTGCCTCCTGTGTCCTCTCAGCATACCCAATTAATAGTTTTTTAATTATTTTCTTACTTTATGGCAATTCTGGATGAACCAGGCTCAACTTGTGTTTTCTCTGACCCAACCCTAGATCAACCGTATTTCCAAGGAGCCCTTTCTTCATCTTACAGAGAGAAACCTAATTTATCTAAAATGGATTAATTTGTTTAATCCTAATATACACAAAAAGTAACTTCACAATTGCTAATCCATATCCCTTTGAGAAATTTCCTAACGAAGTACCTTATGTACAGTTCTTTTTGTGTTTAGTTTTACTGTCAAGATACTGTTTTCCAGTTACTCAGGCTAGTGGTTTATATTTCATTTTGTGCTCCCCCCACATCATGGTTTCTATACATTATTTTTATGTGGGGGTTCTGGGAACATAACTGTTGTTCCTAGAGAGCCCACATCCCAAGAGGGACACTTGGAAGTGTCCTTGCCTCCTTCATTCTCTGCCGTCCATTTCTACCCTCTACCTGGATTTATTTTTGTACAAATGAGCAGATACATGTGTATTTTCTTATGTGACATTTTTTCTTACTTGAAGGACAGTGTTACTCTTTTACACTTTATTTTTTCAACTTAAAAGTATATCCTGGTCAGGTGCAGTGTCTCACACCTGTAATCCCAGCACTTTGGGAAGCCGAGGCAGCATATCACTTGAGGTCAGGAGTTTGAGACCAGCCTGGGCAAGGTGGCGAAACTCTGTCTCTACTAAAAATACAAAAATTAGTGGGGCATGGTAGCATGCGCCTATAATTCCAGCTACTGGGGAGGGTGAGGCATGAAAATCGCTTGAAACCAGAAGGTGGAGGTTGCAATGAGCTGAGATCAGGCCACTGCACTCTCCAGTCTGTGTGACAGAGTAAGACCCTGTCTCAAAAATATATATATATATATCCTGGAAACCATTCCATATCAATTCACAGAGCACATTTGTATTTTATAGCTGCATAGTAGAGCATTGTATATACCAACTTTATTTTATCTTCTACTTATGGTGGGCATATAGGTTATTCCCAATATTTGCAGTTATAAACAAGCTGCAGTGAATAATGTTATGCGTATGTCTTTCTGTATTGTTGGAGACGTGTCATCAGGATAAATTCCTACAAGTGGGATTGTTTGGTTAAAAATAGTTGCGCAGTTTTTTGGTTAGATATTGCCAAATACCCTTCCAGGAGGGTTGTAGCTTTTTTTTTTTCAACTGTGGCAAAATATACATGGTATAAAATTTACCCTCAGTCACTTTTAAATGTGTAAATCAGTGGCATTAAGTACATGCTCATTGTTGTGCAACCATCACCACTTTGGAGCATTTTTATCATCCCAAACTGAAACGCTATACCCATGAAACAGTTCCTTCCCATTTTTTTCTCTCTCCCTACGCTGGTAACCTCTGTTCTACTTTCTGTCTCTGAATTTCCGTATTCTAGGTAACTCATAGTAGAATCATATAATATTTGTCCTTTTATGTCGGGCTTACTTCGCTTAGCATAAGGATTTCAAGGTTCATCCATGGTATCTTTTCATGGTTTATCCATATGGTCATATGTATCAGAATTTTATTCTTTTTTAAGGCTAAATATTCCATAAGTAAATGCCACATTTTCTTTATACATTCATTCATCAGTTGATGGATGCTTGATTGTTTCTACCTTTGGGTTATGATGAGTAATGCTGCTGTGTAGAATTGTTGGATCATATGGCAAATCTGTGTTTAAGTTTTTGAGGAACCAGCAAACTTTTCCACAGTGGCTGCACCATTTTACACACTGACCAGCAGCACATAGAGGGTTCCGGTTTATCCACATCTTCACCAATACCTGTTATTTTTCGTACTTTTGGATAATAGCCATCCTAATACGTGTAAAGTAGCATCTCATTGTGGTTTTGATTTGCCTAACGATTAGTAATATTGAGCATTTTTCCATGGGCTTCTTGGCTATTCATGTATCTTCTTTGCAGAAAGCTCTCTTCACATCCTTTGCCCGCTTTTGATTTTTTTTTTAAGTTGTAGACATTCTCTGCATATTCTGGATATTAGTCCCTTATGTATGTGATTAGCAGACTTTTTTGCATTCTGTTTGTTGCCTTTTCACTCCCTTTATATAGTGTCCTTTCAGGTACAAAAGTTTTTAATTTTGGTGAAGCCCAATTTAATGTGGTTTTTGTTGTTGTTGTTTTTGGTGTGATATCCAAGAAATTACTGTCAAGACCAATGTCATAAAGCTTTTCTCATACGTTTTCTTCTGAGAGTTTTATAGTTTTAGCTTTTGTAATACATTTAGGTCTTTGATCTATCTGGAGTTAATTTTTGTATATAGTGTAAGTTAAGGCTCCAACTTCATTCTTTTTCATGTGGATATCCAGCTTTCCCAGGATCATTTTTTGAAAACGCTGTCCTTTCCCATTGAATGGTTTTGACACCCCTGTCAAAAATCAATTAGACCTGGGCACAGTGGCATGAAATGCGAATGAACCATGAATAGCCAATCTGTAGTCCCAGCTATACAGGAGGCTGAGGCAGGAGGATTGCTTGAGTGTAGGAATTTGAGACCAGCCTGGGCAGGAGTTCAAGACCAGCTTGATCAACATAGCAAAACCCCATCTCTATTTTTCTTTAAAAAAAAGAAAGACCGGACACAGTGGCTCATGCCTGTAATCCCAGCACTTTGGGAGGCCAAGGTGGGTGGAACACCTGAGATCAGGAGTTTGATACCAGCGTAGCCAACATGACGAAACCCCATCTCGACTACAAATACAAAATTTAGCCAGGCTTGGTGGCACACGCCTGTAATCCTAGCTTCTCGGGAGCCTGAGGCAAGACAATCACTTGAACCTGGGAGGCAGAGGTAACAGTGAGCCGAGATTGCGCCACTGCACTCCAACCTGGGCAACAGAGCTAGACTCTGTCAAAAAAAAAAAATTTTATGTGAAGATTTATTTCTGGCCTCTCAATTCTGTTGGTCTATATGCCTGTTGTTATGCCAGTAGTAATTGTTTTGATTACTGTAAATTTGTAATAAGTTTTGAAATCAGGACGTGTCAGTCTTCCAACTTTTTTCTTGTTTTTCAAAATTGGATTGGCTATTCATGGTTCATTCACATTTCATGAATTTTAGGATAACTTTTTCTATTTCTGCAGAAACACTATTGGGATTTTCAAAGGGATCATTTTGAATCTGTGGGTCACTTTGAGTAATATTGTCATCTTAACTGTATGAAGTCTTCCCATTCATGAACACAGGATGTATATTCCCTTTGATTTTTCATCTTTAATTCATTCCGCAATGTTTTGTGGTTTTCAGCATATGAATGTTTTGCCTCCTTGGTTAAATTTATTCCTAGTATTTTATTCTTTTTAATGCTATTATACTGGAATTATTTTCTTCCTTTTCTGATTGTTAATTGGCAGTGTTTAGAAGTGCAACGGATTTGTGTATGTGGGTTTTGCATCCAGCAACTTTGTTGACTTAGTTTATTAGCTCTAACGGGGTGTGGGTGGGTGGGGGGGTGTGATCTTTAGGGTTTTCTGCATGTAAGATTGTGTTTTTTGTGAACAGAGAAAATCTTATATCTTCCTTTCTAATTTGGATACGTTTCATTTCATTTTCTTGCCTAATTGCTCCAACCAGAACTTCTAGTATATATTCAATAGAAGTGAAATTGGGTATCTGTCTTATTCTTGATCTTAGTGGAGCTCTGTCCTTCACTACTGATTATGATGGTAGCTCTGGGTTTTTCCTATATGGCCTTTGTCATGTGAAGGAATTTTTTTTTTCTATTCGTAGTTAATTGAATGTTCTTATCATGAAAGGCTGTTGAATTTTGTCAAATGCTGTTTTAAAAATTCATTGAGCTGATCATGTAGTTGTTTTCCCTTACTGTAAATGTGATGTATTAAATTGGTAGGCTTTTGTATATTGAACCACTCATGCATTCTGGGAATAAATCCCACTTGTTCTTGGTGTATAATCATTTTATATGTTGCTGAATTCTGAAGTAGTAATTTTCTTGAGGATTTTTATGTTAATATTCGTAAGGGATATTGGTCTTTAGTTTTTTGTGTGTATCTTTTTCTAGCTTTGGTATCAGAATAATTCTGGCCTCATAGAATGAGTAACTAGTGTTCTGGCCTCATAGAATGAGTAACTAGTGTTTGTTCTTCAACTTTTTCAAAGAGTTTGGGGATTAGTGTTAACTTTTTTTATTATTATGATACTTGAAGTTCTGGGATACATGTGCAGAGCGTGCAGGTTTGTTACATAAGTATACACCTGCCACGCTGGTTTGCTGCATCCATCAACCCATCATCTACATTTCTCCTAATACTGTCCCTACCCTGGGCCCCCACCCCCCAACAGGCCCCGGTGTGTGATGTTCCCTCCCCTCCCTGTGTCCGTGTGTTCTTATACTTCAACTCCCACTTAGGAGTGAGAGCATGCAGTGTTTGATTTTGTTCCTGTGTTAGTTTGCTGAGAATGATGGTTTCCCGCTTCATCCATGTCCCTGCAAAGGACATGAACTCATCCTTTTTTATGGCTGCATAGTATTCCATGGTATATATGTGCCACATTTTCTTTATCCAGTTTATCATTGATGGGCATTTGGGTCGATTCCAAGTCTTTGCTATTATGAATAATGCTGCAATAAACATATGTGTGCATGTGTCTTTATAGTAGAATGATTTATAATCCTTTGGGTATATATCCAGTAATGAGATTGCTGAGTCAAATAGTATTTCTAGTTCTAGATCCTTGAGGAGTCTCCACACTCTTCCACAATGGTTGAACTAATTTACACTCCCACCAACAGTCTAAAAGCACTGTTTCTCCACATCCTCTCCAGCATCTCTTGTTTTCTGACTTTTTAGTGGTAGCCATTCTAACTGGCGTGAGATGGTATCTCATTGTGGTTTTGATTTGCATTTCTCTAATGACCAGTGATGATGAGCTTTTTTTCATATCTTTGTTGGCTGCATAAATGTGTTCTTTTGAGAAATGTCTGTTCATATCCTTCACCTACTTTTTGATGGGGTTGATTTTTTTTTCTTGTAAATTTGTTTAAGTTCCTTGTAGATTCTGGATATTAGCCCTTTGTCAGATGGATAGATTGCAACATTCTGTAGGTTGCCTGTTCACTGTGATAATAGTTTCTTTTGGTGTGCAGAAGCTCTTTAGTTTAGTTAGATCCATTTGCCAATTTTGGCTTTTGTTGCGATTGCTTTTGGTGTTTTAGTCATGAAGCCTTTGCCCGTGCCTATCTCCTGAGTGGTTATTGCCTAGGTTTTCTTCTAGGGTTTTTATGGTTTTAGGTCTTAGGTTTAAGTCTTTAGTCCATCTTGAGTTAATTTTTGTATAAGGTCCAGTTTCTGGAAGGGGTCCAGTTTGAGTTTTCTGCATATGGCTAGCCAGATTTCCCAATACCATTAAATAGGGAATCCTTTCCCCATTGCTTGTTTTTGTCAGATTTGTCAAAGATCAGATGGTTGTAGATATGTGGCGTTATTTCTGAGGCCTCTATTCTGTTCCATTGGTCTATATATCTGTTTTGGTACCAATACCTTGCTGTTTTGGTTACTGTAGCCTTGTGGTATAGTTTGAAGTCAGGAAGCATGATGCCTCCAGCTTTGTTCTTTTTGCTTAGGATTGTCTTGACTATACAGGCTCCATTTTGGTTCCATACGAAATTTAAACTAGTTTTTTCTAATTCTGTGAAGAAAGTCAAATGGTAACTTGATGGGGATAGCATTGAATCTATAAATTACTTTGGGCAGTATGGCTATTTTCACGATATTGATTCTTCCTATCCATGAGCATGGAATGTTTTTCCATTTGTGTCCTCTCTTATTTCCTTGAGCAGTGGTTTGTAGTTCCCCTTGAAGAGGTCTTTCACATCCCTTATAAGTTGTATTCCTAGGTATTTTATTCTCTTTTTAGCAATTGTGAATGGGAGTTCATTGATGATTTAGCTCTCTGTTTGTCTATACACCTATTGGTGTATAGGAATGCTTGTGATTTTTGCACATTGATTTGTATTCTGAAACTTTGCTGAAGTTGCTTATCAGCTTAAGGAGATTTTGGGCTGAGACCATGGGGTTTTCTAAATATACAATCATGTCATTTGCAAACAGAGACAATTTAACTTCCTGTCTTCCTGTTTGAATATCCTTTATTTCTTTATCTTGCCTAATTGCCCTGGCCAGAACCTCCAATACCATGTTGAATAGGAGTGGTGAGAGAGGGTATCCTTGTCTTGTTCCGGTGTTCAAAGGAAATGCTTCCAGCTTTTGCCCATTCAGTGTGATATTGGCTGTGGGTTTGTCATAAATCACTCTAATGATTTTGAGATACATTCCATCAATACCTGGTTTATTGAGAGTTTTTAGCATGAAGGAGTGTTGAATTTTATAGAAGGCCTTTTCTACATCTATTGAGATAATAATGTGATTTTTCTCATTGGGTCTGTTTATGTGATTGATTTGTGTATGTTGAACCAGCCTTGCATCCGAGGGATGAAGCTGACTTGATTGTGGTAGATAAGGTTTTTGATGTGCTGCTGGATTTAATTTGCCAGAATTTTACTGAGGATTTTCACATCGACGTTCATCAGGGATATTGGCCTGAAATTTTCTTTTTTGTTGTGTCTCTACCAGGTTTTGTTACCAGGAAGATGCTGGCCTCATAAAGTGAGTTAGGGAGAAGTCCCTCTTTTCTGTTGTTTGGAATACTTTCAGAAGGAGTG
The DNA here is from genome assembly GCF_000951035.1 of Colobus angolensis palliatus. Lineage (NCBI taxonomy): Eukaryota > Metazoa > Chordata > Mammalia > Primates > Cercopithecidae > Colobus > Colobus angolensis. The sequence goes on from NW_012116744.1 coordinate 2,621,416, forward strand.
ATACCAGCTCCACTTTGTACCTCTGGTAGAATTCGGGTGTGAATCCATGTGGTCCTGGGCTTTTGTTGGTTGGTAGGCTATTAATTATTGCTTCAATTTCAGAACTTGTTATTGATCTATTCAGGGATTTGACTTCTTCCTGGTTTAGTCTTGGGAGGGTGTATGTGTCCAGGAATGTATCCATTTCTTCTAGATTTTCTAGTTTATTTGCATAGAGATGTTTATAGTATTCTCTGATGGTAATTTCTATTTCTGTGGGATCAGTGGTGATATCTCCTTTATCATTTTTTATTGTGTCTATTTGATTCTTCTCTTTTCTTCTTTATTAGTCTGGCTAGCAGTCTATTTTGTTAATCTTTTCAAAAAACCAGCTCCTGGATTCATTGATTTTTTGAAGGTTTTTTTTTTGTATCTCTATCTGTTTCAGTTCTGCTCTGATCTTAGTTATTTTGTCTTCTGCTAGCTTTTGAATGTGTTTGCTCTTGCTTCTCTAGTTCTTTCAATTGTGATGTTAGGGTGTCAATTTTATATCTTTCCCACCTTCTCCTCTGGGCATTTAGTGCTATAAATTTCCCTCTAAACACTGTGTTAGCTGTGTCCCAGAGATTCTGGCACGTTGTGTCTGTTCTCATTGGTTTCAAAGAGCTTATTTATTTCTGTCTTAATTTTGTTATGTACCCAGTAGTCATTCAGGAGCAGATTGTTCAGTTTCCATGTAGTTGTGTGGTTTTGAGTGAGTTTCTTAATCCTGAGTTCTAATTTGATTGCACTGTGGTCCGAGAGACTATTTGTTATGATTTCTGTTCTTTTGCATTTCCTAAGGAGTGTTTTACTTCCAATTATGTGGTCAGTTTTAGAATAAGCGTGATGTGGTGCTGAGAAGAGTGTATACTGTTGATTTGGGTTGAAGAGTTCTGTAGGTATCTATTAGGTCCGCTTGGTCCAGAGCTGAGTTCAAGTCCTGGATATCCTTGTTAATTTTCTGTCTCGTTATCTGTCTAATATTGACAATGGGTTGTTAAAGTCTTTCACAATTATTGTGTGGGAGTCTAAGTCTCTTTGTAGGTCTCTAAGAACTTGCTTTATGAATCTGGGTGCTCCTGTATTGGGTGCATATATATATTTAGGATAGTTAGCTCTTGTTGCATTGATCCCTTTACCCTTCAGCATTGATCCCTGTAATGCCCTTCTTTGTCTTTTTTTTTAATCTTTGTTGGTTTAAAGTCTGTTTTATCAGAGACTAGGATTGCAACCTCTGATTTTTTTTTTCTTGCCATTTGATTGGTAAATATTCCTCCATCTGTTTATTTTGAGCCTATGTGTGTCTTTGCACATGAGTTGGATCTGCTAAATACATCACGCTGATGGGTCTTGACTCTTCATCCAATTTGCCAGTCTGTGTCTTTTAATTGGGGGCATTTAGCCCATTTACATTTAAGGTTAATATTGTCATGTGTGAATTTGATCCTGTCATTTTGATGGTAGCTGGTTATTTTGCCCATTAGTTGATGCAGTTTCTTCATAGTGTTGATAGTCTTTTTAATTTGGTATGTTTTGCAGTGGCTGGTACCAGTTTTTCCTTTCCATATTTAGTGCTGCCTTCAGGAACTCTTGTAAGGCGGGCCTGGTGGTGACAAAGTCTCTCAGCATTTGCTTGTCTGTAAAGGATTTTATTTCTCCTTTGCTTATGAAGCTTAGTTTGGCTGGATATGAAATTCTGGGTTGAACATTCTTTAAGAATGTTGAGGCTGGGTGCGGTGGCTCACACCTGTAATCCCAGCACTTTGGGAAGCCAAGGCTGGTGGATCACGAGGTCACGAGTTCAAGACCAGCTGGCCAAGATGGTGAAACCCCATCTCTACTAAAAATACAAAAATTAGCTGGGCGTGCTGGCGGGCACCTGTAATCCCAGCTACTCGTGAGGCTGAGAGAATTGCTTGAACCCACTGAACCCAGGAGACAGAGGTTGCAGTGAGCCAAGATCACACCACCGTGACAGAGCGAGACTCCATCACACACACAAAAAAAAAATGTTGAATATTGGCCCCCACTCTCTTCTGACTTGTAGGGTTTCTGCAGAGTGATCCGCTGTTAGTCTGATGGACTTCCCTTTGTGGGTAACCAGACCTTTCTCTCTGGCTGCCCTTAACATTTTTTCCTTCATTTCAACCTTGGTGAATCTGACGATTATGTGTCTTGGGGTTGCTCTTCTCGAGGAGTATCTTTGTGGTGGTCTCTGTATTTCCTGAATTTGAATGTTGGCCTGCGTCGCCAGTTTGGGGAAGGTTTGCTTGGATAATATCCTGAAATGTGTTTTCCAACTTGGTTCCATTCTCCCTGTCACTTTCAGGTACACCAGTCAAACATAGGTTTGGTCTTTTCATATAGTCCCATATTTCTTGGAGACTTTATTCCTTTTCTTTCTTTTTTCTCTAATTTTGTCTTCCTGCTTTGTTTCATTAAACTGATCTTCAATCTCTGATATCCTTTCTTCCACTTGATCCATTCAGGTGTTGATACTTACGTATGCTTCATGAAGTTCTCATGCTGTGTTTTTCAGCTCCATCAGGTCATTTATGTTCTTCTCTAAACTGGTTGTTCTAGTTAGCAATTCCTCTAACCTTTTTTCAAGGTTCTTAGCTTCCTTGCATTGGGTTAGAACATGCTCCCTTAGCTCAGAGAAGTTTGTTACTACCCACCTTGTGAAGCCTACTTCTGTCAATTCGTCAAACTCATTCTCCATCCAGTTTTGTTCCCTGGCTGGCGAGGGGTGGTGATCCTTTGGAGGAGAAGAGGCGTTGTGGTTTTTGGAATTTTCAACCTTTTTGCACTGTTTTTCCTTATCTTCATGGATTTATCTACCTTTGTTCTTTGATGTTGGTGACCTTCGGATGTGGTTTATGCATGGATGCCCATTTTATTGATATTGATGCTATTCTTTTCTGTTAGTTTTCCTTCTAATAGGCCCCTCTGCTGCAGGTCTGCCGGAGTTTGCTGGAGGTCCACTCCAGACCCTGTTTGCCTGGGTATCACCAGTGGAGGCTGCAGAATAGCAAAGATTGCTGCCTTTTCCTTTCTCTGGAAGCTTTGTCCCAGAAGGGCACCCACCAGATGCCAGCTGGAGCTCTCCTGTGTGAGGTGTCTGTCGACCCCTGCTGGGAGGTATCTCCCAGTCAGGAGGCACAGGGGTCAGGGACCCACTTGAGGAGTCAGTGTGTCCCTTAGCAGAGCTCGAGTGCTGTGCTGGGAGGTCTGCTGCTTTCTTCAGAGCTGGCAGGCAGGAGCGTTTAAGTCTGCTGAAGCTGCACCCACAGCCACCCCTTCCCCCAGGTGCTGTCCCAGGGAGATGGGAGTTTTATTTATAAGCCCCTGACCGAGGCTGCTGCCTTTCTTTCAGAGATGCCCTGCCCAGTGAAGAGGAATCTAGAAAGGC
>NW_012116744.1:2624898-2649819 GCF_000951035.1 Colobus angolensis palliatus
GAGGAGTCAGTGTGTCCCTTAGCAGAGCTCGAGTGCTGTGCTGGGAGGTCTGCTGCTTTCTTCAGAGCTGGCAGGCAGGAGCCTTTAAGTCTGCTGAAGCTGCACCCACAGCCACCCCTTCCCCCAGGTGCTGTCCCAGGGAGATGGGAGTTGTATCTATAAGCCCCTGACTGGGGCTGCTGCCTTTCTTTCAGAGATGCCCTGCCCAAAGAGGAGTAATCTAGAGAGGCAGTCTGGCTACAGCAGCTTTGCTGAGCTGCAGTGGGTTCTGCCCAGTTCAAATTTCCCGGTGGCTTTGTTTACACTATGAGGGGAAAACCACCTACTGAAGCCACAGTAATGGCGGATGCCCATCCCCCTACCAAGCTTCCAGTTCGACTTCAGATTGCTGTGCTGGCAGTGAGAATTTCAAGCCAGTGGATCTTAGTCTGAAGAGCTCCGTGGGGGTGGCGGGGAGGGTGGGATCTGTTGAACTAGACAACTTGGCTCCCTCGCTTCAGCCCCCTTTCCAGGGGAGTGAGTGGTTCTGTCTTGCTGGCGTTCCAGGCACCAGTGGGGTATGAAAAAAAACTCCTGCAGCTAGCTCAGTGTCTGCCCAAATGGCCGCCAGTTTTATGCTTGAAACCCAGGTCCCTGGTGGTGTAGGCACCCAAGGGAATCTTCTGGTCTGTGGGTTGTGAAGACCATGGGAAAAGTTTAGTATCTGGGCCGGAATGCACCATCCCTCATGGCTTCCCTTGGCTAAGGGAGGGAGTGCCCCAACCTCTTGCGCTTCCCAGGTGAGGTGACCCTCCACCCTGCTCCTTCTTGCCCTCCGTGGGCTGTACCCATTGTCTCACCAGTCCCAATGAGATAAGCCAGGTACCTCAGTTGGAAATGCAGAAATCACCTGTCTTCTGCCTTGATCTCATGGGAAGCTGCAGACTGGTGCTGTTCCTATTCAGCCATCTTGCCCAGGAATCAACCGATTGGTGTTAATTCTTTACCTGTTTAGTAGAATTCACCAGTGAAGCCATGTGATCCAGAGCCTTTCTTTGTTGAGAAGTTCTGGGTTCTTTTTTTAATCTCCTTGCTAGTTTTAGGCCTATGCAGATTTTCTTTGGCTTCATTTTGCAGTTTTGTTTGATTGTGTGTTTCTAGGAATTTGTCCATTTCCTCTAGGTTGTCAGTTTGTTAGCATACAGTTGTTCTTAGTATTCACTTAGGATTCTTTCTATGTATGTAAGATCTGTAGTAATGTCTCCAGTTGCATTTCTGATTTTAATAATTTGAGTCTTTTTGTTCTTAATAATTCTAGCCAAAGGTTTGTCAGTTTTGTTGATCTTTTCAAAGAACCAAGTTTTGGGTTTTTGTTCTTTTTCTGTTTTCTGTTTTATTTATTGTCACTCTAGTCTTTATTATTTTGTTACTTCTGCTAGCTTTGAATTTAGTTTGTCTTCTTTCTCTAGTTCCTTAAGGTATAAAGTTAAGCTGTTGATCTAAGTTGTTTCTTCTTTTTTAACGTAGGCATTTACAGGTGTAAATTTCCCTTTTACTACTCGCTGTAAGTTTGGCATGTTTTGGGTTTCATTTGTCTCAAGGTGTCTTATAATTTCCCTTGGGTTTCTTTTTTGAAATCACAAGTTTAAAAGTTTTGTAAGAGTGTGTAGTTTAATTTACACAGACTTGTGAATTTTTTCATTTCCCTTCAGTTGTTGATATCTAGTTTCATTCCATTTTGATTTGAAAATAAATTTTATATTATTTCAGTCATTTAAAATATATTAAGACTTGTGGCTGAACATACGTAGTCTATTCTAGAGACTGTCTGATGTATACTTGAGAAAAATGTGTATTCTGTTATTGGGTGGAATTTTCTGTATATATTAGGTCCATTTGGTCTATAGTGGTGTTCAGGTCCTTTATTTTCTGATTGATATTCTGCCTGGTCATTCTATCCTTTATTGAAAGTGGGGTGTTGAAATCTCCAATTACTATTGTACAAGTGTCTACTTCTCCCATCAGTTCTATCAATGTTTGTTTTGTATATTTTAGGGCTCCTTTGTTTTTAGTCCATGTATGTTTATAATTGTTATATCTTCTGGGTGAATTGACCCTTTTATCAATATACCATGTCCTTTTTTATCCAAGACTAGTATTGCCACCCCCCAGCTGTCTTTTAGCAACTATTTGCATGGAATATCTTTGTCCATCCTTTTACTTTCAACTTTTTTGTATCTTTAAAGTGAGTGTCCTACAGGCAGCATATAGTTGGGTCTTGTTATTTTCCAAGAATTCTGCAATCTCTTCTTTTGATTGGAGAGTTTATTTGTTTAATTGCTGATGAGGAAGGACTTCTGTCACTTTGCTACTTGTTTTCTGTGTGTCTATAGCTTTGTTGTCTCTCATTTCCTCCACTACTGCCTTCTTTAATTGATTTTTTTGTCATGATAAGTTTTGATTCCCTTCACATTTCCTTTTGTGTATATTTTATAAATATGTTCTTTTGGTTACCGTGGATATTGTGTTTTTATGAACTGCTTAAGTTTTTAAAAATTATCTTCACTATTTGGTAAGCATGTGGAAAGTTTTTCTTATTAAAGGTTGTAGCTCATATACAGACAACCACCACAACTTAAAAGTGGAGAAATGTTGAGGACAGATTTTAGGATTCTTCTTTGGGTTCCTACGCCAGGCACAGTGGCTCATACATGTAATTCCAGCTTTTGTGGGGCCGAGGCGGGTGGGTCGCTTAAGCTCAGGAGTTGGAGACCAGCCTGCCTAGCCAACATGGTGAAACCCCATCTCTACTGAAAATACAAAAATTAGCTGGGCGTGGTGTTATGCACCACTGAGGGGACTGAGATGGGAGGATTGCTTGAGCCCAGGAGGCAGAAGTTGCAGTGAGCTAAGATTGCACCACTGCACTCCAGCTTGAGTGACAAAGCAAGACCCCGTCTCAAAAAAATAAATAAACAAAACCTTTCTTTAGGTTCCTGAAAAATCAAGTGAATAAAATACCACCAGGAAAAACTGTTTCTGCTATATTTCTTTGCTTTTCTATCTCCTTAAACTCCTCAGCCAATTAGCTAAGGATTAAAAAAAAAAAATCCAAGGAATACATTAGTACTTACTAATTTTGTTAAATTTTGCTTATCATAAGTACAGATCATATTATAGTAGCTTTGGCAAAATCTGCTTTCCAATATAACATCATTTTTTTACTTGAATTCGAATGGCCTTTAACTTTAATCTACATTTGGGCAGGGCTGGTTAGCCTCTCCCAACTGTGTTTCCTCAGAGTCATCTCCTGTATGAAGAAAAATACCATTTTAAGACCCATCTGAACTGCCCAGATATAGTTGAGTTTGTATGTTCACATTTATTTTAAAATTATAAGTGGTGTATCTTATCTGTTGTCATGAAAAGAAACAAATATTTTAGCTTTTATATCCTGACTGATGAATGTGGTGTAATGGTAAGCTGTATGATTTGTGCAAATACAGAGTTTGTAAATACAAAAGTGTAACAGTAAGAGATCAGATATTTTTGACAAATTTGAAAATTAATAGTTTTTCTGAATCTTATAATTTCAAGGCATTATATTATTCCATGGATTCTGTATTAAAATCAAGACTGTTTATGACCATATACAGGTTTTCTTATATGAACTCTTCTATCCAGAAATTTAAAGGTCTTCATGAGATGCCAAATGGTCAATTGGGTTATGAAGCCAGCTTAGTCAACTAGCCTTCCTACCTGCTTTCCATTCATTTCTTTGGCATTTGTCATGTGAGGTACTGTGTTTGATGCTAGGAAGATACAAACATGCATGGAACAGGACCTGCCCTATGCCCTAAAGGGTTTTCCAATCAGGTGAGGTGACATAGGCAAATAGTGACAGTGCAGGATTGACCGTAATGAAGACCCTTTGAGACATAAAACAAAGTGTTCTCCTGTTAAATATCCAAGTTCCTTCGAACAGACAGCATCAGTTATGGAGGAGGTGGTGTTTGAGTGCAGGTCCTTTGAGTGTGTCCTTGAGAGTAGGTATATTTTGAAGGTAGAAATGTTCATTGAGGCTGTTGTTTTAGACAGAAGCAATAAAATGGGCAAAGCATTGAAGCAGAGCTAAGGTGGGCCACAGGAAGTGTGTGGTAGAGGGAGTGGCAGAGAAAGGAGGCAGGAAAAGTAGATTAAAACTGGAATATGGGCCGGGCGCAGTGGCTCACGCCTGTTATCCCAGCACTTTGGGAGGCTGAGGCGGGCGGATCACGAGGTCAGGAGTTCAAGACCATCCTGGCTAACACGGTGAAACCCTGTCTCTACTAAAAACACAAAAAGTTAGCCGGGCGTGGTGGCAAGCACCTGTAGTCCCAGCTACTCAGAAGGCTGAGGCTGGAGAATGGGGTGAACCCAGGAGGCGGAGCTTGCAGTGAGCCGAGATTGCACCACTGCACTCCAGCCTGGGCGACAGAGCGAGACTCCGTCTCAAAAAAAAAAAAAAAAACTGGAATATGAAGCCCTTTGAAAAAAATCAAAGGGAAAATGTAGACTCATCTTACAGGCATCAGGGAGTTGGCACTATATAGTAACATCTTTAGTGCTGTGCCTTAGCTGGGGCATGGAGTTGAGTTAAGAGTTTACTTCCATAGTCACAGCGGGAAGCCCTGGAGGTCTGAACCTAAGCAGGGGCAGTGAGGACAAAGAAGAGTGGGGAAACGGAATCCACAGGATTCAATGACCCATTCAATGAGGGCTAAAAGAATGAGTCAGACACCTACAATTTTGAGTCTGACTGACTTGGAAAATGAAAACTGAACAGACAAGATGGGGAAAGTGTCATGTTTTAGACATGGTGAGCTCCTTGGGCAGCTGGAAATGTCAGGAGCTCATGGTGGCATTTGCTGAGAGTGAACTTTGCTGCTGCCACTTCCTTCACCAGGGAGAGAATCTGAGCATGTTCCTAAACCTTTTTAAATTTGAGAACTTTTCAGACTTAAAAAACTATGCAGAGGCTGTTTCACTATGTCAAATAACTACAAATCAGTGCTTTATACAAAGATGTAGCTAACAAGAAAGCCTTTTAGCCTTCTTATTTTTGCCTCGGTTTCTGTGTGCCCAGCCTCTGCACCTGTGCTGTCCGGTCCAGTGTCCGCCAGCCACCTGCAGCCTCTGAGCACTTGTAACGTGGCCCATCTAAACTGACGTGTCCTATCATTATAAAAACGACTCCCAGATGTCAGAGGCTTGGTATGAAATAAAGAATGTAAAGTATTTCACTAACAGTATTTTATGCTATATGTTAAAATGAGAATATTTAGGAAATTGTTTCAGAGCTTCCAACAGCACCCCCATGTTAGGTGCCTTGCTGGAAGGACTCTAGGACCCAGCATTTGTTTGTACTACACTCCCAGCTGGGATGGATGACAACAAAAGGGAGCCACCAGGGAGAAGCTGCCAGGGTTTGGACCTATCCTTGCGCAGGTCCGCGTACCGCGTCCTTTCCATGAGGGGCATTCTGAGTATGCCTGTTTCTCCAACAATGGCAAATGTGCATGGGCTGGACATAGTGGCTCACACCTGTAATCCCAGCTCTTTGGGAGGCCAAGGTGGAAAGATTGCTTGAGACCAGCCTGGGCGATATAATGGGACAACATCTCTACCAAAAAAAAAAAAAAAAAAAAAACCAAAAATACAGTTTTAAATGAGTTGAGCATGGTGGTGCACGCCTGTGGTTCCAGCTACTCTGGAGGCTGAGACAGGAGGATCACTTGAGCCCCAGAGGTTGAGGCTGCAGTGAGCTATGAATCATGCCACTGCATTCCAGCCTGGGCCACAGAGCAAGACTCTGTCTCCAAAAATAAAAATAAAAATGCAGTAGCACACATGCAGTGTTTCTGCCCAGAGAAGCCCATTAGAGACTCAGCACCCAAGGTTCTTATCAGGGTCTGGTCACATAGGCACCCTCTGCTTTGCATGTATCAAAATTTCAAACTCTTAGCAGGAAAGCAAGTATTTGGCATAAATGACATGTTTTATACAAAGTCTAGGTACAATGAAGTACCCTTATCTGTTAGGGAATGGATGGCACCCAAGGGCTAGTCTTGCAAGCAGCACCTTTCAAAGGTAGCACCCTCAGGCCTGCTATAATGTTAACTATTTCTGCGCAGATATGTTGGGTTAAATAAACTATATAAGTCAAATTCCACCAATTTCTTTTCTACTTTTTAATGTGGCTACTTGCTCACATTTTTTACTCACATATTTATTTTGGACAGCACTGGTCTATATCCATGATGAGAAATTCTTCTTTAATGTGTTTTAGTTAAGGTATTTTCTCTGTATACACTAATTTTTTTTTTTGTTAATACAAATCTTGATAATTAAGCAGGTGAAAAGCCTCCCTCAAGTGATATCTTTATATTAACTAATCACCAAATGTAAGACTTAAGTTTAAATTGTAAGGCTTCAATAGATTTAACTTCGTATCCCAAATTTACCTTTATTACCCAAGAACAAGAAGAAAGCTGCCCCTTCAGAAAAAGTGTGTGTGATTAAAATAAGGGATTTAACAGAGTTTTTTAAAAACAAGAGCCAGCTGGAAAAACCTCCATTTGGAAAGCAAATTTCAGAGCTCCAATTAAATTTTTTCATGCTTATCACTAATTCAAATTATTGAACTGTTTCTTTTGTTCTCCTCTAAGCTGTGATTTGTAATTGTAACGATTTCACCCATGGAAACAATTAGTATTTCAGAGGAGATTTATATAAATGGGCTAATTCTGCATGAGAGATTCAGTTCATGCCTACCCATTGTTGATTGCAGATATAACTGAAATAGAATAATTTTGCTAAAATGGATGATACAGAATAGCAATCAGGATATATTTGGCTTCTTCCCAGGCACTGAATACTAATATATACCTCACTCTTTAAGAAAGATACGATTTTAGGAAAATAATTTCTAGGACTAGAACTGTGAAAGCAGCAGCAGATATTTTTATTAGAATAAACCCGTAATATGATTTTCAGTGACATACTGCCCGTGGACCCCCTGCAGCCTTTGCTGAAGGACAGCCATCCTTCAGCATCATTGCCACATCTCTTTGAAATTGGGGGAGACACAAAATCCCAGCCCTCCCCTTCCTTTACACACCGTGACCCAGCAGTGAGGAACGGCAGACGGTAGAGAGTCCTCAGGCTATAAGTGGAGTTAATAACTGGCACTATTTTTGCTTTTATTTATATAAAGACTTGTAGTTCAATCATTTTATTATTTGAATTGAAGCATACCATTAAAATCCCGTATCAATAACTGATGCTTGATTGTCATTTCCACCAGCCATGCTCACCCAGTGAAAAGCCATAAAGGTTAATGTAGGTGTAATTATTAATATAACTCACATTTCTATGAAACAAAATCTGACAATATCAGTGCTGTTTTCTAATCGCTTTAAATAATATGGAGAGCAGTTGTAAAGAATTTATAATAAAAACTGAAGACATTTTCCTCTCACTGCTCAATCAGTGATGAACACGGAGTGGTAAACCTGTCTTTAAGGCCACCTTTGAAGTTATAAAGAGCCATCAAAGGGGGGTCACATAATGTTCTGTAGATAAACCTTGAAAACCAATGATAGTTTTATTCATGAAATCCGAATGCCAAGGACCCACAGTGCTGTTTATTACCTCATTCAGCCTGTGTTAAAAATGGCTCATCTTTCCTACATCCCCTTTTTGTGAACTAGATAAAATAGGTAGTAGAATAGAACATAATATACAATTATATTGTATGTAATAGAATTACAGTGTGGTATATAAATTAAAAAAAGAAACTCCAGTTTGTAGAAATGAGGAAATCAAAAATGGTGCATGTTTCTCTTGGCCATTTTTTAATATTTTTCAGTGCCCCCATCAGTATAATACAGTTTTATGATATCTATGACAAACCCAAGTAGATGCACTAGCTAATTTTGTAGCGTGAATAAAACACCACCATACACTCCCCAGCCCTCAATATGATGGCATGTTTGTGTAACTGACACCTGTTGTCTTTCCGATGAGCTGGAACCATCAATGTTATCTAAGAATCATGAAGTAATTATTTCAGTGGTTTTAGTGATACCATTTTGACAGGTTAGCCATTTCTGGATAAATTACTTATTAGATATATACATCATTTGAACTTAAATCTAAAACAGAAGTATCATGATTGAGACCACTACTTCCATAATCTCATCAAATTTTAGAACCAGAAGTCTGAGATACACTGTATTCCCTCCCCTTCATTTTAAAAGAGGAAGCCGAGGCCCAAGGAGGTTAAATACCTTAAAATGTGGATTAACTGATGATAGAAACCATTTTTATTGATTACTAGCGCGTTGTTTTTTTCTGCTTTCTGCTCCATGGTGCTGTTTCCCAAGTTCCTTCACAGTTCATAGCTATTGTGGACTCCTTCAGTCATGTCAGCCACCAAGGGGTTCTCATACTTTTGAACTGCAGCAGATGAGTACTCTGCAGGTAAACAAGCTTAACAGTTTAGTGTGAAGACTGCTGAACTGTATATAGAAAAAGAACTCTGAACTCAACTGCGGATTGGCTTACAGTGAGGATGGGGAGGGGATAAACGAACCCTAGTTCATAATGACTATAAATTTTTAACCTGTTGTACTGGAACTTGGGTGAATAATACCATTTAGGGCATTCTGCTTAAAGAGAGATTATAGTCATACTCTTAATACCAAAGCAATTTTGGATATTCACTATGGACCTGTATTTGTCAGATTATGTTTTGGAGTTATCTAGTACCTAATAAATGCCTGTTTTTCCAGCCCATGTTCACAGCCCATTTTGAAATAGACAAAGTGGGTAAGACAAATGAATGAAAAACTGTCAGTTTTATTATTAATAATGTACTGCAATTGGAGAATGTGGTCAGATATTCCAAACTTCCTATGACTGCACTCTAAAGAAAGAGTCTTCTCTTTGGAGGGAAAAAAAAAAATAATGCTCATGGCTGTTTTTAAAATTACATTTATTATATATTTATTAAAAGAAAGGTAATATTTAGAAAAAAATCTCATTAGTCAAGTAAAATTTTAGATACTAACTGTATCTTAAAAAACCTTCTGAAAACTAAAAAATATTTGAGATATGTCAGTATAACATAGAGCAATATTCATAGATTCTCCCTCCTTGGTGCAGCAAATATTTTCTGAAAATCACAAGTACAGAATCTTTTAGGCAGGAAATACATTTTGTCCAATTCTAATTTTAGAAGTCAAAATTATTAAGGTTTTTGGACCAGGCACAGTGGCTTATGCCTGTAATCCCAACACTTTGGGAGGCTGAGGCAGGCAGATCACATAAGGTCAGGAGTTCAAGACCAGCCTGGCCAACATGGTTAAACCCCATCTCCACTAAAAATACACAGATTAGCTGGGAGTGGTGACATGTGCCTATAGTCCCAGCTACTCAGGGAGGCTGAGGCAGGAGAATTGCTTGAACCTGGGAGGCTGCAGTGAGCTGCAATCACGCCACTGCACTTTAGCCTGGGCAACAGAGCGAGACTCCGTCTCAAAAAGAAAAAAAAAATGGCTGAGGTTTTTGGGCTTCTGTCGTACTGAATGGGAAAATAATAAGCTGCCTCACTTCTTGACTTTCATATGTTTTGTTTGTTTCTTTACACTGAAATACTTAATACTACTCTGTTGGACTTCTGCCTCCAAGCTAGGAGTTTATTTCCTAATAGAAGTAAGCACACTGACTAATAATAATCCATTCTAACAAAGGTTTACATACACAAGGGGAGGTGCCAAGTAGAGGAGTATGTGGAGTGTGACAGGAACACACAGGAGCGACTGGCTACCCCAGAGAAGCAAGGGGATTTTCACAGACGGTAACATTTGAGATGATATTGAAAGATGAGTAGGTGGCCGCCACAAAGAGAAAGAAGGAGCCATTCCAGGCTGAAGGAACAACTTACACAAGTAGGAAATTATAGGATATATATTCCATATACCTTTAGTGTCCTTCAAACAATTTTTTTGAATCCAGAAGACTGGATTTTTTTATTATGGGTAAAATATACATAACAAAATGTATTATTTTAGCCATTTTAAGTGTATGGTTCAGTAGCATTAAGTACATTCACATTATTGTGCAACCGTTACCACTTTCCATATTCAGAAAGTTTTTGTCTTCCCAAACTGAAACTGTACCCATTAAACATCACCTCCCCATTCCTGCCTCTTTCTGGACCCTGGTAACCTCTATTCTACTTTCTGTCTCTATGAATTTGCCTCCTCTAGGCTCCTCAATAAGTGGAATCATACCATATTTCTCATACAATAGTTAATATGTAATTATAGGGCCCGGCGCGGTGGCTCACGCCTGTAATCCCAGCACTTTGGGAGGCTGAGGCGGGTGGATCACGAGGTCAGGAGTTCAAGACCAGCCTGGCCAACACAGTGAAAACCCGTCTCTACTAAAAATACAAAAATTAGCCGGGCATGCCGCGTGCCTATAGTCCCAGCTACTCGGGAGGCCGACACAGGAGCATCACTTGAACCTGGGAGGTGGAGGTTGCAGTGAGCCAAGATCACACCACTGCACTCCAGCCTGGCGACGAGCGAGACTCCATCTCAAAAAAAAAAAAAAAGTAATTAGAAATAATTATGCTAAGTGAAATATGTGGCTTTGTCCGTGGTGTATGTATCATAATTTCATTTATTTTTATGACCGAATCACATTCCATTGTCTTGTAGATGCCACATTGTTTATCCATCCACCCATCAATGGGCATTTTGTTTGTTCCCACCTTCTGGCTGTTGTGCGTAATGCTGCTGTGAACATTGGTATGCAAGTAACTGAGTTCCTGGTTTCAGTTCTTTGGAGTAGGTAGCTAAAAGTAAAATTGCTGGATCATAAGGTAGTTCTATGTTGAACTTTTTGAGGAGCCTCCAGATAATTTTCCACAACGACTGCACCATTTTACATTCTCACCCTCACTACAGAAGGGTTCCAGTGTCTCCACATCCTTGCCAACAGTGTCTTTCAAAATTTTGAAAAAAAATTTAGCAGACTATACTGGTTCCATAAGAACCATTGAAAATACATTCATTATCATTACATTAAAAGTGACCTTTTGGGGCCTAGCATAAGAAAAAGTTTGAATGAGCCAGCATCAGAGAATATTGACGTTTGTCTTATTGTTTGAATAGTACAGAGTTTATTCAAAGAAAGGCCTTTGCGGTAAGAAAGTACTCATAAAGTCAGATTTGTTATGTATGAAATAAATCCAAATCGGGTGGTGCGCCTGCTCTTCGCAACACTGTTTTCTCTTCCTGCAGCTCCCTGCACAAGCAGCACTTTCTTTTGCCATAGCAACATGTGCATCAATAATTCTTTAGTCTGTAATGGTGTCCAAAATTGTGCATACCCTTGGGATGAAAATCATTGTAAAGGTGAGTTTGATGTAAAGGCCAACCTTTTTGAGAAAAGAGTGGCTATTACCCTTCATTAAGAACTTAAAATGTTATTTTCTACAACAGTGCTTAGCATAGCTGCTTTGACAGAAATGGAAACATTTAAATGGATCATACACCTGGGATGTGGTGAAAACAAAGAAAAATACTCTAAACGAAAGCATTTTTTGTCTACAAACTGTTAAGTTCTAAAGTGTATTGTGGCCGGGTGCAGTGGCTTATGCCTGTAATCCCAGCACTTTGGGAGGCTGAGGTAGGCGGATCACCTGAGGTCAGTAGTTTGAGACCAACCTGGCTAACACGATGAAACCCCGTTTCTACTAAAAATACAAAAAATTAGCTAGGCGTGGTGGCGCATGCCTGTAATCCCAGCTGCTCGGGAGGCTGAGGGAGGAGAATCGCTTGAAGCCGGCAAGCGGAGGTTGCAGTAAGCTGAGATCGCACCATTGCACTCCAGCTTGGGCAACAAAAGCGAAAACTCCGTCTCAAAAAAAAAAAGATATAGTGGTATGCCTTGCCCTATTTTTGTTACTGTTGTTGAGGTTTTTCATTTGTATTGTAAACATACCTTATTTAGTTGTCAAAATAATTTAGAGGTTAGCCTGAAGTATGTGGAAACACTATTTAATAAAAATCAACTTGCAGACTCCGTCTTACAACATAAAAACAGAAACATTCTATGAACTGCTTTTTTTATTTCATAACATTTCCTATACTCTATTCCCAGTGTGTACTCACTGAAAGATAAATGCAGCTTGTGGTAATGGTTGAATGTCTGCAAGCTGGTTCTCAGGTCACTGTGTCAGAACTAAAGATGATCCACCTTTTATCCTCTAAGACAGAGTCCCCAACCTTTTTGGCACCAAGGACTGGTGTCGTGGAAGACAATTTTTTCACGGGACGGGGGTGGGGTAGGGGTGTTGGTTTCAGGATGATTTAAGCGCATTACATTTATTGGGCACTTTATTATTATTACATTGTAATATATAATGAAATAGTCATACAACTCACCATAATGTAGAATCAGTGAGAGCCCTGAGCTTGTTTTCCTTCAACTAGACAGTCTCATCTGGGGGTGATGGGAGACAGTGACAGATCATCAGGCATTAGATTCTCCTAAGGAATGCACAGCCTATATCCCTCACACGCACGGTTCACAATAGGGCTTCTGCTCCTGTGAGAATCTAATGCCACTGCTGATCTGACAAGAGGCAGCGCTCCGGGTCATGTGAGTGATGGGGAGCAGCAGCAAATACAGATGCAGCTTCACTCACTCCCTCGCAGCTCACCTCCTGCAGTGAGACCGAGTTCCTGTCTGTGGCCCAAGGGTTGAGGACCCCTGCTATAAGAGTTCAATAAATATCTTACTGTGAAAAGGTGATGCAATCTGATATGGCTGTTATAACTACTTGACATGAAGTGTTTTCAGTTAATCATTCAAAAACAGTAGGTCATGATAATATACTGGATGGGTTAGTCTGACGATGTTAGTTTGCTCTCCCTGTGGTCATCAGTAGATGTGGGTATACCTGAACATGGCAGTTGGTCAAACCTACCATAAAGCAGAAAGCTAAAATGGATAGAACAAAAGTATTTATTTGGCATAGTCTGTATTTATGTATTTGATTTGATTTGCAGAATGTATGCATCTGTATGACTTCTGAATAAACGGACCAAGAACTTTATCTTTTCTGTAATCTATCCATCTATACTGTGATTGGTAACTTTAGACAGAAATTTTAATAGGGTTGTTTTATTTGCTTAAAAACCTAATTGTAAATTGCATTGTCTGTAGTATATTTGGCCCAAGTATTCTGCTTTAGTAGTATATTTGGCCCAAGTATTCTGCTTTACCTAAAAATACCTTACTAATTTGTACCAGGATTCATATTAATGGATTTTGAACACTTAACATTTCTCATTTTCTTTCTACAGAAAAGAAAAAAGCAGGAGTATTTGAACAAATCACTAAGACTCATGGGACAATTATTGGCATTACTTCAGGGATTGTCTTGGTCCTTCTCATTATTTCTATTTTGGTACAAGTGAAACAGCCTCGAAAAAAGGTCATGGCTTGCAAAACTGCTTTTAATAAAACCGGGTTCCAAGAAGTCTTTGATCCTCCTCATTATGAACTGTTTTCACTAAGGGACAAAGAGATTTCTGCAGACCTGGCAGACTTGTCGGAAGAACTGGACAACTACCAGAAGATGCGGCGCTCCTCCACCGCCTCCCGCTGCATCCATGACCACCACTGTGGGTCGCAGGCCTCCAGCGTCAAACAAAGCAGGACCAACCTCAGTTCCATGGAACTTCCTTTCCGAAATGACTTTGCACAACCACAGCCAATGAAAACATTTAACAGCACCTTCAAGAAAAGTAGTTACACTTTCAAACAGGGACATGAGTGCCCTGAGCAGGCCCTGGAAGACCGAGTAATGGAGGAGATTCCCTGTGAAATTTATGTCAGGGGGCGAGAAGATTCTGCACAAGCATCCATATCCATTGACTTCTAATCTTCTGCTAAAGGTGACGTGAATTCTTAAGTGTGTATGTACGCAGCCTCCAGGGCACCATACTGTTTCCAGCAGCCAACCCTTTTCTCCCATCACAACTACGAAGACCTTGATTTTCCGTTAACCTATTGTATGGTGATGTTTTTATTCTCTCAGGCAGTCTGTATATGTTAAACCAATCAAGGAACTTACCCTATTCAGTGGAAACAATCATCATCTCTATTGCTTGGTGTCATTTATAGGAAGCACCACCAGTTAAAGAGCATTGGAAGAGGTGGTTAGATGGAGCCAGACTCAGGCTGCCTATTCGTTTTAGCAACAGGAAAACTGCTCTTGACTGATACAGCTCTGTCAATATTTTGATGCCACAATAAACTTTAAGATTTTCCTTTACATTTTATTTTTCCTTTCTCTAAATTTAATTTGTTTTATAAGCCTATAGTTTTACCATTTCAGTTTCTTACATAAATACAAGTGGTTAATGTACCACATGCTTCAGTATAGGCATTTGTTCTTGAATGTGTCAAAATACAGCTAGTTACTGTGCCAATTAAGACCCAGTTGTATTTCATCCATCTGTTTCTTCTTGGCTAATCTCTGTACTTCTGTCTTTTAATTACTGGGCCTTTATTCCTTATTTTCTGTGAGAAATAATAGATGATATTTATCACCTTTCAATTACATTTTTTCTCAATTATACTGGAAAATTTCATAATCCTGGGATATAGGTACCATTGCCCACTATGACTAACAATTTGAAAAAGATAAAAATTTCTAGCAAGCCTTTGAAGTTTCCCAAGTATAGTCACATTCAGTGACAGCCCATTCATTCCAGTAAACAAAGTCATTTCATTCATTTTGGGAGAGGCCCATAATTACATATATTTGCAATGTTTCTCTTCGCTAGATTGTTACATAGCTCCTGTTCTACTGATACTGCTTACCGCATATGGTAACCAAGGTTAGATGCAAGTTAAAATTCCTTAGAAACTGGATGAGCCTTGAGATTGCTTCTTACCTGGGACAGGACATTTTTCTAGCTCTTATCAAGAATAACAACTTCCACTTTTTTTTAAACTGCACTTTTGACTTTTTTTACGGTATATAAACAATAATTTATAAACATAATATAAATGCTCATTGTGTTTTTTTAGACTTTTGATATTATTTGATACTGTACAAACTTTATTAAATCAAGATGAAAGACCTACAGGACAGATTCCTTTCAGTGTTCACATCAGCGGCTTTGTATGCAAATATGCTGTGTTGGACCTGGACGCTGTAACTTACTGTAAAGACCTTGGTAATGCGGACATAAGCTCTTTCTTTCCTTTTGTTACTGTATTTAGTTTGTGATAAATTTTTCACTGTGTGATATTTATTGCTCTAAATCACTACACAAATCCTATATTAAAATATACATTGTACCTGACCCTTTAATCATGTTATTTATGCTACTGAGGTTGTGGATCTTAAGGTATGTATGGAAAGGAACTCATTTATCAAATTGTAAGTAATACAGACATGCCACTTAAAAGAGGTAAATTCTTGTTTTCTATATTTTGGTAGTAAATTCTCAATGAAATAAGTTGAAGTTTCAGTGGATTTCATTAACTTTTAAATATTACATATATGTTTTCTCAGATTAGTGAAAATTGTGACCTTAAATATGATACACATATACACTGCCTCAGAATGCTTTCTTATATCAAAGTTTATGTGTTTTTAAAAAGTAGATAATATTTAGGGGACGGAAAAACCTATACGTAATGTATTCATGATTTAAACTTGTTTTTAAGTCACCATAGTTTCTTGTTTTAAAAATACAACTTGGAAACATGAAAAGACTTGATGCATATAATATTCAATGAACTAATACCAGAGACAGCTAAGTTTTTTCAGTAGTTATGCTGAAGAAGCATTTTAGTAGGTAACTTATGCCAGCCAGCATTTGAACAGCATAATAAATACTTAATATAACAACAACTATGATCTCATTCATGATGATAAAAGGGAAGTTAGCATATTTTCTACGTAAAATTATATTCATTTTTTAAAATAGCTGTTAAACCTATATTTAATCTTTATAGTAACAAATAATACAGTATGCTAAACTGTATTATCTGTAGTCACTTGTAACTTTTTATTTTTGAAATTTGATTTCTATTTTATAAGGTCTTGAAGATGTCTGCAAAATACAGAGCCTTTAAAGAAGGCATGTAACAGTAAAACAGAACAGAAGTACACAGTTTTATATGAGTCAAAATAGCAAGTAAAGTTGAGATAATAAGTTTCGTTCTGAATTTTCTGGCTGCTAAAACAAACAGTTTTTGCTTTTCACAGTAGAAAACAAACATGTGCAGAGGGTAATTTCCTCTTGAACTACAGCATGAGGGTCTGTATATAGGAACATTTCTTCAGAATGTAAAAAAGATGCAAAATGCAGAGAGAGATTATAATGGTGCATCTTAACACCCAGTGAAGGCACAACTTAATGTCACCTGGGAACACTGGTTTGGGGTCAGTCTGTATTTTCGGGGATAGAGCTAAAGAACCAGATGATCAATAGCTAAGCCAGCCTTAGCCTGTCACGTGTTATACGCCTTCATTGAATCATAGATGGGCATTAGATCTCATTTATTTCTTAAACTTGTCTATGTTTTTGGAAGAGGTGAGAATGGAACTAATCCATCTTAGGCATTATTGTCAGAATAATGCTAATTGTTGTATATATAGCCTTTAATCTTTGAGATCAGTGAGAAAACTTTACAAATTGCTTACTAAAATGAAAGCCATAAAATTTAACAAGAAGACATGAAATGTAGCCATCTTGTGGAAGTCATTACACAGTATTAACTGTCCGCAGGGCACCCCACACAATACCCCAGTGTTAAACACATCTAACACAAGATGCAAATCTGGAGGGCGTAAATATCTTCAATTCAGAAACAGTATTAAGTATATCTGTAGAATATTGTCACCATCACCTTTCATCCACAATTCACTGTATCATCCCTCAAATGCCCACAGATCTATTGCAGGAAACCTACTAATCCCAACATCTAAAGCATGTAGGAATAAGGTGTGATACTCCTTTTGTGTGTGGGGAGAGTTTCAATCTAAATGTTTAACAAAAAGCAGAGAGTGTTCACATTTCACATCACAAAAGATTCCAAAGACTCCTTTAACCCGACAGCGCTTATGTCAGTGTCTTTGCTATGTTTCATAGAATTGTTAGACTTTAAAAGAACCTCCTGAAAGTCTGCCTCTGAACATTTGTATGGTTCTGCCAATGTCTGATGAGAAGAATGCTTCTCTGTTTCAGGAGCGTGTTCACTGATGAGAGGGGATGGGAGAAGCCTGGTTGTGATTTCAGGGATAATTCTCAAAGGAGATTATGCTCTTATTGCAAAATGGGGTCTGCTGTATATTGTTCATGTCACTTTATTGCAAGTATTAAAAATAATATGCCTTGAACCACACTGATTAGACCCAGAAGGATCATTGAGTTTTTGGTGGTTTTAAAGATCCAAGAAAGACTATCTGGCCCAAGTGTATTAATGAGACTGAAGCCCACAGAAGTGAAGTCAGCCCCAGTGTCCCAAGAACCCCAGTACTCTTTTCTTTTTTTGCTGCCTCTTGCTTTTGTCAGCTGTAGGTTTTAAAAGTCAAGCACTTCTAAACAGCAGCCCAGATGTTCCCTGTAAGCTTGTCAGTCATTCTGAATTGAAATGTAATTCTATAATTTTTTCAATGCATTATGTTTCCCCTTTAAATGTATGTAACACTGTGTTCTACAGTTTTGTTGCCATGATTCCTTGGCACCTGTGAATTCTTACTGAGCAATGTTTGTTAACAGTATACAGGCTTGATACTAGGCAGGAAGAGCTCCTGTGTTCTTGCTTTTCTGATCTTTTTTAAATCTAAAGGAGACGTGTATTCTAGAAATTAAACATTTGTGTGCCATATCTCTTGAGTTTTGGAGAACGATTGGAGTTCGAGCTACTATAAATGACAAGATTATCTTGGATATCTTTTTTAGCTTTCTGCAAAATCACTTATGTTTTATGTACTTCTGCTAATAATTCAAAACTCTGAATTTGCTTTACTTTATTAACTTTTTAAAAATGTATTTTTGCAATTGGTTTAATTACTACAAAAGCCTAAAAAGCTAATGACTAGGGTGCATGTTTAGTATGCACTGTCTAGTGTAAATTTTTTAAAAGCAGTAGATTTTTATTAGAGATTAACTTCCAGGCCATATGAGAATATGCTTAATCCTAGATTTGGCATTTTACAGAAAAGAATTTTGACTCTTGAACTAGAATTAAAAACTTGTGCTGATTTCCTTGCTTGCCTCAATTTCTAAAGTCTAGAAGTGGCAAAGAATTTAGATCACTTATGCCCACAGAATCTGTATTTCCTTCCAGGGCAAAGTTGGCATTTCCTATCTACTAGCTTCCAAAATAAAGTAATCCTAGTTATGATAATAAGAGCAACCTTATTTTATTACACTTAGAACCGTTTTATGTTTTCAAATTAATCTTCAAGTGAAGATGAACTAAAAAAAAAAATGCGTTTTGTCCCAGGTTGCCTGCAGGTTCCAGTCTGCTGCATCCGGTCACTGAAGAGGCAGTGAGGACTGGCACGGGGTGGGCTGGAAAGCCAAGCTGTCCTTTCAGGGTGCACAGTGCCCCAGCCATAGCACAGCTTAGAAACATGGATGAGTAGACCTCAAGACAGGTGAACACGGAGTGGGGAGCAAAAGAAGGCAGAAACTCCTCTGAATTTCACAAGCATCAGGCACAGATCAGGGCACAAAGGAAGAAGAAAGAAGGTAGTTACCACTGGTCTGTCTCTGTAAATAGTTACAGAGCAATTTTACTTTGTGTTATTTAGGATTCAGAAACAAGTATTATTTAAAAGTCCTCTTACCCTCCAACCTTTGTCATACTCCACAATATCTGATGCCATTTAGGCCTCTGAGCCAGTACATATTTTATTGAAACTTTTTTTCTTTTGAGGCAGAGTCTTGCTTTGTAACCCAGGCTGGAGTGCAGTGGCGCAATCTCAGCTCACTACAACCTCAACCTCTAGGGCTCAGGAGATCTTCCCACCTTAGCCTGCCTAGTAGCTGAGACTACAGGCACGCACCACCACACCTGGCTAACTTTTTAAAATTATTTTTGTAGAGACAGGGTTTGGCCATGTTGCCAGGCTGGTCTGGAACTCCTGAGCTCAAGCAGTCTGCCCGCCTAGGCCTCCCAAAATGCTGGGATTACAGGAGTGAGCCACTGCTCCTGGCCCAGCTGATTTTTTTGTTTTTTGCTGTTTTGTTTTAAGAAATGGAGTCTCACTACTTTACCCAGGCTGGTTTCAAACTCCTGGGCTCAAGCCATCCTGCCTTGGCCTCCCAAAGAGCTGGGATTACAAGTATGTTGAAACATTTTGAGTAGTTGTTGATTGCTAAAGGAATTTTCATCAGAAATCTAGGTATTCAGCCATGCTTTCCAAATCTTGTTTTATTCTTCCACTGATAATATTGGTCCTATTAAGTTGTGCTGTAGTGAAGTATTCACAAATTTCAATCCAAAAAATTACGTGAATAGTCCGGGAGTTCTTACTGTACCCTTGAGCTATTTTATCACTGTCATGTGTACACCTCATAAGAAAGTTCCGCTCTGAGGATGAGCACAAGGAACAGATAGGAAATGTGCAGCTGGTGCCAATGTGTAGTCCTGCACCCTGCAAGTCCATGTGTGTAGGAAGAGGCAGTCACTTCCTCAGTCATTAGCTTTTCATCTGAAACAACAAAACTAGTGGTAGGCAGCTTCTGAGATGGTTCCCAGTGAAACCTGCCCGCTGGTGTGCACTCTTGTGTAACCTCCTGTCCTTGGGTGTGAGCTGGACTTAGTGACTTGCTTCTGAGGAGTAGAACACGGCGGAAGGGAGAGAGCACTCGTGAGGTTTGGTGGCAGAAAGTCTCTGGCTTCTGTCTCCTTGCCCACTCTTACTTTTGTGCTTTCCTGCTTGGAAGGTGAGGTGTTCTTTGGAAAGGCCCGTGTGACAAGAAGCAGAACTTTCCAGCCAACAGCTAACATGGAACTGAGGCCCTCATTCCAATAACCTCCAACTGAATCCTGCCATCGAGACATGAGTTTGGAAGGGGATCCCCCCCAGTGGAACTCTTGAGATGACTGCAGCCAACACCTTGATTGCAGCCTTGTGAGAGACAAACCAAGATGTTTGTTTAAGTGCTAAATTTGGAGGTAATTTTTATGCAGTTACAGATAACTAGTACAAAGCTAGAAAAAGAAAAAGGCATAATACAAGTTTCATGATCTTAATGAGGCTACCAGCATCTGAAGAACTGAAATAAGGAGAACTGATCTTCCTCCCGCATGAGCACCTGTCAGCTACCTTAGTCTTACCTTAAATAAAAACACTTAACCAAATACATTATCTCTCTCAAGGACAGCAAAAGATATTGAAATTTGATGATTCTGTATTTGAAATGTAAATCAGATTACAATTAAACTCTAACTCTTGAATACTGTCCCTTTTAAGTCACTTACCAAATCTCCTTTAAGTAAGATGAAATTATCTAAATAAGAATAAAGGATAAAATTCTTATTCTGATTCTATGTTCTTTCATATTTCCAATCATATAATACTAACGTTGGGTTTCCTAGAAGGCATGGCTAATTTACAACTCAATCATTGAGAAGATTCTTGAGACAAGTGATTTTTTTAAAAACACAACAAAAAGGTGTGTCACTGAGAAAAGAAAGAAAAGCCTTTTGTGTCCAGAAGACTTTCTACCCTCAAGATGAGAAGTGTAGTGAAAGCAGTTCTATACAGAGATTTTTCTATTATGATAAAAAATATGTACATAAATACGATTTCCTGGAAGAGAATGCTCTTTTTTGCTTTGGCCAAAATGATTAAAAGACCAAATCAGGAAAGTTTTTCTTTCTGAATTGTTTTTGATAGCTGACTGACAGCCGCAGCTACCTGCTATAAAAGATAAAATTGTATCTTTAACGGTATCAGTGCATAAATTTTTCCTTTGAATTTGAAGTAAGCTGCTATTGCTGACATTGTTTTGCCCTGTGGATATAGTTATGGCCTAAGTCCTTTTCTGTTGTTGCTGTTGTTTTGTTTTGTTTTGTTTTGTTTTGTTTTTGAGGGGAGTCTTCACTCTGTGGCCCAGGCTGGAGTGCAGGGGCACGATCTCTGCTCACGGCAAGCTCCGCCTCCCGGGTTCATGCCATTCTCCTGCCTCAGCCTCCCGAGTAACTGGGACTACAGGCACCTGCCACCACGGGGCCAGCCAATATTTTTCTATTTTTTAGTAGAGACGGGGCTTCACCGTGTTAGCCAGGATGGTCTCCAGTTCCTGACCTCGTGATCGGCCCTCCTTAGCCTCCCAAAGTGCTGGGATTACAGGCGTGAACCACCATGCCCGGCCTAGCCTAAGTCCTTTCCTAATATGAATCTGTCAGCTCTTTGCCACTAGAAATAGTATGGTACTACTGTTACTTTGGAAGCACCTCCTTGTACTCCAATCTCCGCAAGAGAGGCACCACATGAGTCTCTGGTGTTCCCCCATCCTGCCATTTTTAATTGCTAGATGGCAGTCTCTACTTCTGGAAGGACCTCACTGAGCTGCTCTTCTGCAGGGGTGGGAGAAAGGCCTGCCTTTCCACAGGAGCCCTGTGGGTGTTCTCTCCATCATTTAAAAATAAGCACACCCCACACTCCATTCGCTGTTCCTGTCCTGCTGCTACTGCCTCCCTTTTTTTTTTTTTTTTTTTTTTTTGAGGCAGAGTCTATCACCCAGCATGGAGTGCAGTGGCATGATCTCGCTCACTGCAACCTCCACCTCCTGGTTCAAGCAATTCTCCTGCCTCAGCCTCTGAGTAGCTGGAATATTTAGGTGCCCACCACCACGCCTGGCTAATTTTTATTAGAGACAGGTTTTTGCCATGTTGTCCAGGCTGGTCTCGAACTCCTGACTTCAGGTGATTCACCCGGCTTGGCCTCCCAAAGTGCTGGGATCACAGGTGTGAGCCATCACGCCCGGCCACTGCCTCCTTTCTTGGCTTTTCCCGGTTACCCACAAATAACTCACAGATTTTTTTTTTTTTTTAACGGAGTCTCCTTTTGTCACCCAGGCTGGAGTGCAGTGGTGCACTCTCAGCTCACTATAACCTTCACCTCCCAGGTTCAAGCTATTCTTGTGCTTCAGCCTTCCCAAGTAGCTGGGATTACAGGTGTGCACCACCACACCCAGCTAATTTTTGCATTTTTAGTAGAGACAGGGTTTTGCCATGTTGCCCAGGCTGGTCTCCAACTCCTGACCTCAGGTGATCTACCCGCCTCAGCCTCCTAAAGTGCTGGGATTACAGGCGTGAGCCGCTACGCCCAGCCAGAAACTGCCTTTATCCAAAGCCACGTCTTAAAGCATGTGCCGGGGAATGCTTCTATTTTAAGCTGGCATTCTCACCTCTTTGCCCTGAAGAAAAACAGCTTGCTTCTCTTTCCCTCATCAGGTAGGCAAAGAAAGTGATTGCACACTGTTTTTAATTGCAGGTTTACATAAACCCACAATTCAAAAGCATTGATTTGTTGGACTGTAATCTACACTTTAACACACTGAGCTGCATTTAGGCAGCATGCCAGATGTGTAAAGTTGGAATTTAATGACATTTCAGTAGCAGCCCCAGAATTTAGTACAGTACTACTGTCGAATACTAATGTTCCACTAGCAAGAAAACAGAAACAGCTTCTTTATCAGTTACCTTTTTGTCCCTTTCTTGAAGATGGAGAAACTGAAAGCAATTAACTGTTTCTTGGAAACTTCATCTTATAAAGAACCTCCAATCAAGAGCATCCCACTATAGTTGTGCCTATGTTCATGCCACTTTAGCAATCAACCAAAGATTAATTTTTAACACTTTAAAATATTATGCTGCCCATTTATGAAGTTGAGGATTTTCCTGATGACTTTATCGAGCATTTTTTGCTTTCTGAAAGTGATTATGTGCATGAAAAGTACTGCAAACAAAGTCACCATGTGTTATTTCTGCTTTTCCACTTATTTTTAAACAGCAGAGGAGAAAATCTAACTTTTGAAAAAACGCATATTCTTGTCCTAAAGGATAGGGTTTCTCAAGCTCAGCACTGCAGATGTTCTGGACTGGGGAAGTCCTCACGGTGGGAGGGACAGCCTGTGCACTGCAAGGTGCAGCAGCACCACCGCCAGCCGTGATGAGCAAAACTGTCCCCAGACATGGCCAGTGTCTCCTCCAAGGAGGTGATACAGGGATGGAGAGGGGCAAAGTCAAGTCCAGTTGAGAACCACTGCTATAGAAAACAAAACTAAACTGAAAACTGTTGAATTCTACTTTAAAGAAATATTTCAAACTTATGAAAGGATATGGAGAACAATGAGCACCAACATACCTGGACCCTGCTAAAGAAATTATGTCTGTAAACACAATTACACCCCACTGCGGTCCTCTCCTGGCTTCACTTTCCCCCAGAGATCCTGACCGTGGTGGTGATCGTTCCCACGTGGGTATTAGAAGTAAGTTAACCGCTGTTTCTCTAACACTTGTGGCTGATCTTCAGAGTTTCTCATGCATACATCAAATCTACAATTGCTATTTCTACCCTCTTTCTGAACAAAACAAGAACCATACAACGCCTGAGCCATATTCACCCCTCTTCCATCTTATGTTATTTTCATTCCGTATTTTAGTTACTTGTTTTTTATATTTCCCCAAAATGGCCAATTTTTTTTCATCTTTATGTTGCTTTATTGGAGCAAGATTCCTGATCGGTATACAGTGATGTATTTACTAAACAGAGACCTGTGCAGAAATTTCATAGTATCCATCTACATAGGTTGTTACACTTCTGCCTATTGATGGAATTGTTCCATTTATCAAGTTTTATACATCAAAAAGCTTGCGAATTTCACCAGACTGTCTGTTAATTCACCTCTGGAAAAGTGGCATTTAATTTCAGCTACTATATTTTACAGCATTAAAAAGCTTATGCATTAGGGTACTTCTCATGGCATTGAGCAGACAGAGCTGGGTCCACTATCCCACCCCAATGTTTTTGTTTTTACAATAAATGGATTTTTCTCTATGCATACCTGTTCATTTTCCCTTCATACTTTATTGCATTCCAGATCTTACATCTGGCATCACTTTCCTTCTGCCTTCTTTTAAAAATTATTTATTGACACTGCTGGGTGATCTGTTCAGTTTTTGCTTTTTGGAAAATCCCTGTTTCCTCCTTCTTGCATGACAGTTTATCGGGGTATGAAAGCCTGCATTGACAGTTCCTTTCCCACAGTGCTTATTTCATGATTATCTGACTTCTTTTATAAACCTAAGTTCCTGTATCTTTAATCTGTCTTTTCCCACTTAACTGATTCCACAATATTGTTTTGCCATTTCACTACAATATGTCTACATATATATTTATTTTTATATATTTTTTGTGATTCCATATGCTTCTTCAATCTAAAGATAAGTATCATTCTGGAAAATTATTTCATGTTTCTTAACTTTCAATATTTCCATGTCTTCATATTTTCATTGTGATACACATTTTCTCTAGCCACGTCTCATCTTCTGTATAACTGCCCAACTAGTACTTAATGTGAATGATTATATTGTTTATTTCCAGAAATCCTATTTAGTTCCTTTCATTTTTTCTTTTTAAAGAGATGGGGGTTGTTCCATGTTGCCCAGGCTGGTCTCAAACTCCTGAGCTCAAATGATCCACCCGCCTTGGCCTCCCAAACTAGGATTACAGGCGTAAGCCACTGCACCTGGCCCACTTCTTTAAAAAATTTGCCTGCTCTTTTTCAGTGGTTTCTTTTCCTGTGTTTTGTTTTTCTTTCTCTTTTTTTTTTT
>NW_012116744.1:2650179-2656841 GCF_000951035.1 Colobus angolensis palliatus
ACTGCAACCTCTGCCTCCCAGGTTCAAGCAATTCTCCTGCCTCAGCCTCCTGAGTAGCTGGGACTACAGGCACACACAACCACGCCCAGCTAATTTTTGAATTTTTAGTAGAGACGGGTTTTCACCATGTTGGCCAGGTTGGTCTCAATCTCTTGACCTCACGATTCGCCAACCCCAGCCTCCCAAAGTGCTGGGATTACAGGCATGAGCCACTGCACCCAGCCCGATTTCCTTCTTTTTTAATGCTCGGTAGTATCCTAATATATGTAATGGGATACTATTATCCCATGGGGGTATGCATATATACACACACACACCACATTTTCCTTATCCTTCCCTCCATGCTGTTTTCCATAATTATTGTACTAATTTACATTCCCACCTACAGTGTACAGGTTTTCCTTTAATGGCCGTTCTAACAGGTGTAAAGTGGTATCTCACTGTGCTTTTAATTTGCATTTATCTGATGATTCATTATTTTGGGCAATTTTTCATATACCTGTTGCATTTGTATGTCTTCTTTTTGAGGGATGTCTGTTTAAATTATTTGTCCTGAAATCTTTTCTAAATGGTTTATTTTTGTTGAATCAAGAAGCAATCGAGTCTCTTGTCCTTCCGGAAGGTCATTTCAACAGTATGAGAGAGATACCACCAAGAGCTTCAGTTTGATCTCACATCCTCCTGGGGCCCACAACTCCTGCCAACCCCCTGGAGCTCTAGAAAGGCCCCCCCGGAGCATTGGCTGCAAGTCGCCATTGACTTTGTGTTTAGATGTGACGGGTTGACTAGTTTGTGGTGAAGTTACCATTTTTATCTGCAAATGCTAACAGATAAGCCCAAAAAGAGCCTGTGTGGGCACTGGCACATTTATGTGAATATTCAAAACCATCCTCTTCCGAATTTTAAAAAAAACCTTGCCTGACAGTAGTTAAAGCAGTCAAGACAGATTTTATTCAGGAACTGTTGCAATTGGGGAAAGAGTTCTCCGTGTGGAACTGGGCTCACTTCCAAATACAGCATGGACAAGTAGGGACGGTGGCCAGGAGCAGGGTGGGGGCAGCGGGTGGAAAATTATGGAGATTATGCAAGGGGTGCGGAGGGATTCTGTTCATCTGATGTAACAGGATTTTCCCCAAAGGCAGGTTAGAGTGGGCCGGTATTACCTGGGGTGGGGGGTGGGTGAAGAATTCGAGCCAATATCAAGGGTGATGAGATACTGAGGTTGGGGATGGGGGTCCTCCACATTGACTTATGAAGATTTCTGCTACAGTTGGGTGACGGAGGCCTGAACAAGGACAGACTCCAAGGTTGAGGCCTAGAAGGCTGGAGGAATCTGATGCTTAGTTAAGGAGTCTTTGTCACCACCAACAGCAGGATACACGTTCCTCTCAAGGGCACACAGGATGTGCTCCAGGCTGGAATACACATTAGGACCCAGAACAAGTATTCACAAGTTTAAGAAGTTTAAAATCATACAAAGTATCTTTTCTAAACCACAATGGAATGAAACTAGAAATCAAAAGCAGAAGGAAAACCTGAAAATGCACAGATATGTGGAAATGAACACTCTTAACCAGTGGGTCGAAGAAGAAATCACAAGGGACATTGGAAATTATCTTGGAAACAGAAACTGAAAATGAAAACACAACATCCCAAAACGTATGTGAAGTGGTGAAAGCAGTGCTCAGAGGGAGGTTTACAGTAGTAAACACATTTTAAAAATAAAGATCTCTAGGCCGGGCGCAGTGTCTCACACCTGTAATCCCAGCACTTTGGGAGGCCAAGGCAGTTGGAGCACTTGAGACCAGGAGTTTAAGACCAGCCTGGCCAACATGGTGAAACTGTCTCTACTAAAAATAGAAAAATTAGCCAGGCGTGGTGGTGCACGCCTGTGATCCCAGCTACTCAGGAGGCTGAGGCACATGAATTGCTTGAACAAAGAAGGCAGAAGTTACAGTGGGCCAAGATCATACCACTGTACTCCAGCCTGGACAACAAAGTGAGACCCTCTCCAAAAATTAAAAAAAAATTTTAAAAAGAACCAGCTACCTAACTTCACCTTCACACCTAAACAAACTGGGAAGAGAAGAACAAGTTAACCCCAAAGTTAGCGGAAGGAAGGAAATATAAATATTATCAAATAATATTATATTATAAATAATAAAAATTAGAGCAAAGATAAACTAAGTAGAGACTAAAGAAACATCATCTTTTATTTCTTCTTATGCATTGTGTTAAGAGAAAACCCAGAGTGGGTCACAGCTCTAAGTCTTTGTAACCTAGAAGTACATACTGCAGCGTAAGTTTCTTCCAGCTCAGTTTTCTTACATTGATGATAAAACTCTTGACTTGCCCCAGCATCCATGAAACTGCCCTGAGCCCCTCATTCCCTATTTTCCTCTACTTGTTTTTAAGAGACAGGGCCCCACCCTGTCGCGCAGGCTGGAGTGCAGTGGCGCGACCATAGCTTACTGCATCCTCCACCTCTTGGGCTTCAGAGATCCTCCCACCTCAGCCTCCAGAGCAGCTGGGATTAAAACCCTGAATCACCGCCTGGCCTTCGTGATGTCCCTAAAGGAAACCTAGGGATACACTGTTCTTGCCCCCAAGTAATGTATCATCCACTGGGGACCCAAAGAAATAAAAGAGCAGGTGAGAAACAACAAATGCTGGATTGACTGACCGGGAAGCAATCAAGCATGGAGGCCCTGCAGTGCTTTCAGCGCTTTTCTGAAGGAGGAGAGGGGCCAGCTGAGGAGGAGGTAAGCACACTTCCTAACAACCGTAAGACTCAGATTGCAGGGGGATTCCTCAGGTGCACAACAAATTGGGAACTGTGGGCTAAAATGAAGGTTTTGCTGAAAGAAAGGAAGAAGGAACCCACTGTGCCTCTGACTAAACGTAGGCAGCCCCTTTCCTGCACCTCTAGCAGGCCGTGTCGGCTGGGTGTCCCACTCACCCAGGTATATTAAAAGAAAAAAAAAAGGAGAAGCAGCCTGTGATGCTGAAGGAAGTAGAACACAGATGACTATTGAGGTTGCTCAGAATCGCCTGTGTACGTCTCATGCACATCCAGACTCCAGGATCTCACGCCATTACACCTTTCCATCTTAACGAGCTGGAGATGAAAGGGAATAGAACAAGCTCCAAGGAAACCAGAAGAGATGAAGGGACCACAGTTTCTTCAAATAACTCCAAAGACTTGAGAGACTCAGATTCCACTTGATGGAAAGAACGCCACAGCTCATGTCAGCAGCGGGAAGGCAGCTGCAGAGAGCCCTGAGAAGAGATCAATGAGCCCGAGCCCCACAGTATCGGGGCTCCTTTGATCTCGGTTAGTCTGCCCTTGGGGATAATGTTCCTTCTCTTTCAAGACAGAACGGACAAAACTACAATCACCTTCCCTCCTTTAAAACAAAGCATTTGCGTTAGTCAAGACTCACTGACTTGAAGATAATAATAATAACAGCCTAACACAACTCAGTTTTTTGGGTTTTTTATTTCTATTTCTCATTTTTATTTTTATTTTTTAGAAGCAGGTCTCACTCTGCCATCCAGGCTGGAGTGCCATGGCATGATTATAGCTGCAGCCTCAGTCTCCTGGACTCAGCCACACCTGGCTGGTGATCAGTGGGAGTGTGTCTCTAGCCTCCCAGCTCACTGTGAAGTATGTTCTCTGTGTGACCACATCCCAGCGCTCTCCCCTGCCCATAGTTTATGGCCCAAACCATGCCTAGTGTCACCTCCCAGCCCACACCTGACCGTGGCTCGCTGTCCCTCATTTTCTCTCTGGCTATGGCCATGGGCCTGTATGTGAGGCGGTTTCCCTTCTGAACAGATTTCTGGCTTCCCTCTTCAACTGTGGCTTGAACTTTTATTCTGTTATTCATTCCACAAATATTGCCAGGGCAATACCAACCGCCAGGTATGAAGGGTCCGTGTTGAGCAAGGTAGACCTGGCCCCTGTCCATGTGAACTTAGGTGCCCTTAGAGAAGGCTGATGTTAAGCAGTTAGAATACTACGAGATCAGGCGCAGTGGCTCACAGCTGTAATCCCAGCACGTTGGGAGGCTGAGGTGGGACAGTTGCTTGAGCCCAGGTGTTTGAGACCAGCCTAGGCAACATAGGGAGACCTCTATCTCTACTAAAATTTTAAAAAGTTAGCCATGCATGGTGGTGCATGCCTGCAGTCCCAGCTACTCGGGAAGCTGAGGTAGAAGGATCACTTGAGCCCAGGAGTTTGAGATTGCTGTGAGCCATGATTGCAGCACTGCACTCCAACCTGGGCAATGGAATGAGACTCCATCTCTAAAAATAAGTAAATAAATAATAATAAATAAAATAAGATAAAAATCTGATGACTAATAGGAATTAGAAGGGCCTTCAAGAGCATGTGGCAAGACCCTAAACCAGTCTAGTGCTCAGAGAAGGGCTCTGTGAACAGCAGATAGTTTGAAGAACGAATGATGAGTGCAAAGTGGGCCGTGTTGCATGTGCAGGGCCTGGAGACACCCAGATGAGTGCCTCGCACTTCGGATTGTGTGGCCTGCTGCTGCTCTGGGCAAGCACTCTCCCACCCAGACCCGACCCAGTGCCCAGGGACGCAGCCAGCACAGGCCTGAAGGGACCTATGCTCTCCAAGTTCACCTTGAACGTGACGCTGACACATCCAGGTTTGTCATCAGAATGTTCCAGGCCAGCAAAAGAGATGAAAGGGAGCTAAAAAGATGCTCTGTGTGAAACAGGAGCTGCTCGCGGGAAGCCAATAATTACACGCTGTGCTTATCATGCTGAGTTGTCAAAAAAGCTTCCTTCTAAGCACCAAGCAATTAAGAAGGGGGCAGCAAATATTTGCTGATTGATTGATGATAGTTCCCAGGGATGGGCCACAAAAACAAGAGTTCTAACTGAGGCAGGCATAACAAGCAGCATGGGGCCAAAGAAAGGGGTGAGAAGCAGAGACGAGGGGGGCGGCGCTGGCGGGGGGCCTGACACATGAGCTCAGCATAGCGAAGTTCCCGCCTCTGTCCCCTCTCCTGGCTGGCTTTTACCTCTCCTTGCCACCAGTCTCACTCCTCCTCCTTTCTCCCTTTCCTCCTCCAGCCTTTGCTCCTCTTAATGACAGTTTTGATTATCTGGGCTCTCTGGAAGAACCCCTCCCAGACCCAGTTCTGGGCCCCCCCTGAGCCCTTCCCTTAAGGGTGGTGCCACCTGCAGGCTCACCAGAGCCCTCCAGATGGGCCTCAGCCATGGGTGGGGGACTGAGAAACTGCTGAAGGTTCCCACAGTTCTGGAGTTCGCACTGGGAGTATTTGAATGTAATCGCCCCTGTAAACCAAGGATTGCAGAGAAAGCTTTCTCAGACTGAAATACATGTGATAAGAGGGAAATGATTTTTTTCAAGTTTACAAAAAGATCAGAACTGATTCTGGCTAATAACACACAAGAGGAATGGAAAAAGCCGGGCATGGGGGGGTGCACGCCTGTATCCCAGCTACTTGGGAGGCTGAGGCGGGAGGATCACTTAAGCCAGGAGGTCAAAGCCAGCCTAGGCAATATAAACCATGACTCTTAAAAAAAATTAAAAAATTAAAAATGATTTTTTAAAAAATCTTCCTTCTAGAGGCAATAAAAAAAGAGTTTTAAAAATTTCAACTATAGGTTGGGTGCAGTGACTCACGCCTGTAATCCCAGCAATTTGGGAGGCCAAGGTGGGTGGATCACTTGAGGTCAGGAGTTCAAGACCAGCCTAGCCAACATGGTGAAACCCTATCTCTACTAAAAATACAAAAATTAGCCAGGCATGGTGGTACACGCCTATAATCCCAGCTACTCAGGAGACTGAGGCAAGAGAATTGCTTGAACCCAGGAGGCGGAGGTGGCAGTAAGCCAAGATCGCACCACTGCACTCCAGCCTGGGCAACAGAGCAAGACTCTGTCTCAAAAAAGAAAAACAAAAAATTCAACTGTAGTTATAACTCAAAGCAATACTCATACACTTTCCCCACACCAGCAGAACTGGAAATTGCAAATTGCATGTGACTGTGGCCATAGACAAGCTCTGGGCGCCCTGAGCCCTCGACTAACCCAGCACCTTCCACCACGAGGCCAACCTCAGCTGTCCCCTGCTGTGGATTCAAGCCAGTGCGAATTCGGTCTGAGGCTGGAACAGCCAATGGAGAAAGTGGCTCTATTGGGATTTTAAACTCACTCGTTGGGAGGAGCAGAGACGTCGGCCCCTGCTCCAGGACACTGTCCTCCTGGATCAAAAGGAGGCCAGCTTTTTCTGCACCATAGGCCTTTATTAATTA
This sequence comes from Colobus angolensis palliatus, assembly GCF_000951035.1. NCBI lineage: Eukaryota > Metazoa > Chordata > Mammalia > Primates > Cercopithecidae > Colobus > Colobus angolensis. The sequence continues at coordinate 2,656,491 of NW_012116744.1, forward strand.
TTTTAATAATCTTTCACTACCAAAGCAATATATGTGAATTTTAGAAAACAAGAAAATACTGATGATCCCCAAATAAAAATAACACATTTCCAACCACTCGGAGATTACCACTATAGCTCCTTCATCTACATCCTTCCAGATTTTTCTGTGTATTAATATACATGTGTATTGTTTTTACTAAAATGAGGTCACACCACATTGATTTTTTTCCTTTCAATTTTTATTGTGAAAATGTCAAACCTAGGCCGGGCACTGTGGCTCAAGCCTGTAATCCCAGCACTTTGGGAGGCTGAGACGGGCGGATCACGAGGTCAGGAGATCGAGACCATCCTGGTTAACACGGTGAAACCC
>NW_012116744.1:2656891-2668964 GCF_000951035.1 Colobus angolensis palliatus
TCCCAGCACTTTGGGAGGCTGAGACGGGCGGATCACGAGGTCAGGAGATCGAGACCATCCTGGTTAACACGGTGAAACCCCGTCTCTACTAAAAAAGTACAAAAAACTAGCCGGGCGAGGTGGCGGGCGCCTGTAGTCCCAGCTACTCCAGAGGCTGAGGCAGGAGAATGGCGTAAACCCGGGAGGCGGAATAAATTGAAAAAATGGCTCCCATTCATGAATTGGTACCATTTTGCCACGTTCATCTTGTCCGTCTCCCCAATGTCTACAAAGATTTCTCTGTATCTATATCCAGACATAGTGAGACCCATATAGAGTAACAGAGAGAGATTAACCATTTGAGACTAAGTTGCATATATCATGACCCTTCCCCCTAAATACCTCAGCATGTGTCTCCTGAGAACAAGGATGTTCACCTACACCTACACCACACACAATTATCACATCCAAGAAATTTAGGCCGGGCATGTGGCCCACGCCTGTAATCCCAGCACTTCAGGAGGCCAAGGCAGGATGATTGCTTGAGCCCAGGAGTTTGAGACCAAATTCAGCAACATAATGAGACTTCATCTCTATGAAAAGGTTTTTAATTAGCTGGGCATGGTGGTGCACACCTACAGTCCCAGCTACTTGGGAGGCTGAGGCAGGAGAATCCCTTGAGCCCAGAAGTTTGAGGCAAGAGTGAGCTGTGATCACGCCACTGCACTCCAGCCTAGGTGACAGAGCGAGACTCTGTCTTAAAAAAACAAAAAAAATATTTCACACTGATACAATATTATTAACTAATACACAGTCGATATTCAATGTCCCTTAATTGCCTAATCCTTACCTCCTAATCCTGTCCCTTCCAGTTGGCACTAAAGGTTGGGTTATAAGGAGTTCACACCAAGATGGACTAGGGGTGCAAAATGTTTATAAGGCATCTGTGCCTGGGAAAGGAAGCAGGACTACGCAGAGGAAGAACTGCCACATGGGCCTGACACAGCTCAGTCCACTTGATGGGGAAGCTCTGGAGTGAGAATTGCCCATCACATTGTCCTGTATGGAGCCAGAAGGGCCTTGATGGCCCCTCCTGAATCAGTATGCATGGGGCTGACCTTGGGCAAGGCAGCTCTCCAGCCGAAGCAGATCCCGAAGAGCGAACAGCAGAGGCCAGATATCTGCTGGCCACATTCTCTGCAGGAGGCAGCCCGTTGTGGGGATATCTGGGTGCACACCTCCATATCTTCTGGATCCAATCAAGGGTCACATATTACAGTGTCATCACATCTCTTCAGTCTCCTTTAAATTGTAACATTTCTTAGTCCATTTGGGTTGCTATAACAAAAACACCATAAACTGAGTGGCTCGTAAACAACAGAACTGTGTGTCTCCCAGTTCTAGAGGCTGAGAAATCCAAGATCAAGGCACCAGCAGATTTGGTGCTAGTGACGGCCTCTTCCTGGTTCATAGATGGCCGTGTGCTCCCTCTGTCCTCACATGGTGTAAGCGGTGGAGGATCTCTCTGGGGCCTCTCGTTTAAGGGCACGGATATGGTTTGGCTCTGTGTCCCCACCCAAAGCTCATCTCAAATGGTAATTCCATGTGTCAAGGGAGAGACCTGGTCGGGGGTGATTGGATCATGGGGGCGGTTTCCTCCATGCCGTGCAGGTGAGTTCTCATGAGGGCTGATGGTTTTAAAGTGTGGCCCTTCCCCATTGCTTGCTCTCTCTCCCCTGCTGCCATGTAAGACATGTCCTGCTTCCCCTTCGCCTTCTCCCATGATTGTAAGTTTCCTGAGGCCCTCCCAGCCATGTGGAACTATGAGTCAAACCTCTTTTCTTTATAAATTACCCAGTCTCAGGTATTATCTTTACAGCAGTGTAAAAACGGACTAATACAGACAATAATCCCATTCATAAAGACATCCCTCTTGTGACCTAATTACCTCCCAAAGTCCCCACCTCCAAATACCCTACAGTGGGGATTAGGTTTCAAAACATTAATTTGGGGTACAGGAACACTCTGTCTATGGTGATTTCCCCTGCCTTTTTACCCTTTATGAGATTAACATGTTTGAATGGCCCAGGCATTTGTTTTGCAGAGTGTCCTCCTTTTGGATTTGTCTGATAACATGGAGCTTCCTAACTCTGTTCAGTCCACAGTCTCCCCTCCATTTTAATACACATTCCTGCCATGTAATACCTAAATGACAGTCAGACTTCCCTGATTACAGCTACTTCATCCACACCACTGTCCAATCCAGTACCACAGACGGCACCTGGTGGCTATCTTCCTTCGCTGTCTTTTAGTCCAGCACGGTGTTCCTTTTATGAGATGAAACATGGAGAGGCTGGGCCACTTGTCTTGCAGAGCACCCCATCTTCTGGTTGCTTCCATGTGGCGTCATTTAGTTGGATCCCCTACTTGATGAATTCAAGTTACACATTTTTGGCTAGGCTGCATCACAGGTGGTGTACTTTGAGCATCACACACGATGTGCTCTGTGAGTCTTGAAATATGAGTCTTTTACTGGGCTTCAAATGCTCACTGTTCCCTCTTCTAGCTCCACCGCTCACCAGTTTCACAGGGAGGAGTGCACCTATTCCTATCCCCGCATTCTCCAGCAGGGGGGCGTCAGAGGTGAGCTGGAGGCTTAGGTGGGATGAGGGGTGGAAGGCAGTAAGGAAAGCCAGGGAGCCAGAAGATTTGCATCCTCATCCTGACTCTGTCCTCGCCTTTCTGTGTGACTTTAAGTAAGCCCCTTGACCGCTTGTCCCTAAAACACAAATAGAACATTTCTTGCCCTGCCTACATCGGAGGCAGTGAACAGGATCCCGTAGAGTGTAGACGTGGAAGCACTTTCCAAACCAGAGCACATCAGGGGTAAGGGACGCTTCCCAGCAGGAGGTCAGGGCAGGGGCCAGATCATCCTCGTGGCATGATTAGAGCCGGGCAGATCATGAGGCTTTACAAGCCGCACGTGATTCCCTTTCCGACATTCGGGACTTGCACTGTGCCAAGGAGATCCGCGTCTCCTTCAGTCCTACCAGTGACCCTGGGTGCAGGAGGCCAAGTCTCAGACAAGGTCGCACCTAGCCTGCTTCTGCCACACCTGCTAAACCCAACCTCCCCTCAGGAACGGGCATGAGCTTGAGAGGCAGGAAGTAAAAGGATCCAGATCCCTTGACAGAGCTCCAGGAACCAGGACTGGAAGCTGCCTTTGGCAGGGTAGCTGGTTTGAGGTCAGCCCAGGCCAGCTTGGGTTGGATGCGGCTTCCCAGGGGTGAAGGGAGCAGCTCATACGTGCCAAGGATCCCACACAGCCTGGAAGCAGTCACTTTCCGGCTCCTGGACCTCGGGGAAGGAGGTCCAGAGAGTAGCCCAGGGAGGGTGCAGCAGGTGCTGACTGTTTATGGACTGGGCGTAAAATGGCTGCAGAACGTGGCAGCTTCAGGCTTCAGGGCCCAGGGAAAAGTTCGTTCCTGCCTCTACCCAGAGTTTTAGGTGGTGGAGAGGCTCGAAATGGGGAGCTACTGGTGTCTCTTAACCACGCCTTCTGGGGGGTAAATATTGTGAATATTACTCCTGCCTGGAATAGCCCTTCTAGGGTTTCCAACTAGAGGCACCTGGCCTGGTCAGACTTCATCATTCAGCCAGTGTAATGGTGGTATTGCTTTCAGATGGGCTTGAATGTGTTAGGCACTCTCCAGTTTGCCACAAGCACCACCACTCCCTACTGTCTCAGTTCAGTCCTGTGATCAGTTTTATTGCTGCCGGATTGTAGTACCCACCCTGCCCCTGGAAGAATTGTGGTTGCGAGCTCATAAGCAGGCGGTCCCCATTGCAACTCCTGCCTCTTTGGCCAGCAGCAGCCATGATCAGCCATTGTGAGAACCGAGACTCTGGTCCCAATAGGGGCCACCTGCCAAGCCTAAGTGCCTCTCCACCATAGTGCTGATTCCTGCTATCCCAGAACTACAGATTGATCCTTGAGGCCAAATGTAGATTCCTTTGGGAAAGGAGATGGCCGTATTACCTCACTTAACAGCTTAGCACCAATTGGTTAATAAAATACTAGGAGAGAGAAAGAGAGGAAATTGGCATCTATTAAGAGTTCGCTCCATGCTAAGTCCTGGATACACCATCCCACTTAGCCTCCCAACACTACTGTAAGACAGATGGTATCCCCATTGTACAGTCTGGAAAACCAAGGTTAGATTCCCTTAAATTGCACAGACAGTAGACCACAGCCAGTTTTTGAACCTGGATCTGAATGTGAGGCTGTGCTTCTTCCTCTACACACACCGTGTCACCACAAGCACCTTCTGTGTGCCAGGCACAGGACTGGGCACAGTCTGTCCTTGCCCAGCTCCCAGTCTGGCAAAGAGGACTTTGTGTGTGCACTCAGCCCTCATCCTTCTCCCAAAGCTCAAGCTAAGTTTCCAAAGAATGGCAGCTGCCACTAGGGGGATGGGAGGTTATAGGTGAAATGCAACATGAATTATTTTGTTTCAATAGTTATATATTTAATATAAAAGTGGGAGGCCGAGGTGGGTAGACCACAAGGTCAGGAGATCAAGACCATCCTGGCCAACATGGTGAAACCCCGTCTTTACTAAAATACAGAAATTAGCTGAGTGTGGTGGCGTGTGCCTGGCATAATAGCTGGCATAATTAGCTGGCATAATCCCAGCTATTCGGGAGGCTGAGGCAGGAGGATTGCTTGAAACAGGGAATCGGAGGTTGCAGTGAGCCAGGATCACGCCATTGCACTCTAGCCTGGGTGACAAGAGCAAAACTCTATCTCAATAAAAAAAAATACAGTGAGTTCATCAAATACATGATTTCACAGACTGTGATAATTGTGATATAATAATAAGTATGTATTTCGGGTTTTGTCTCCAGCACCTAGCCAGAACTCCTAAAACCCGTGTAATTTCTGAGTGGTAGGGATGCTAGCTATATCTTTTGTGGTCTTAAACAGTTAGCCCTCCATGTCCATGGGTCCCACATCCATGGATTTAACTAATCTCTGATTAAAAATATTCAGAATAAAAAATGGGCTAGGTGTGAGTGTGGTGGCCCACACCTGTAATGTCAGCACTTTGGGAGGCCAAGGTGGGAGGACTCCTTAAGCCCAGGAGTTTGAGACCAGCCTGGGCAACATAGGGAGACCTCATCTCCATAAGAACTAAAGAAATTGGCTAGGCGTGTTGGCACATGCCTGTAGTCCCAGCTACCTGGGAGGATGAGGTGGGAGGATCCACTGAGCCCAGGAGGTCGAGGCTGTACTGAGCTGAGATCACACCACTGCACTCCAGCCTGGGTGACAGAGCAAGACCCTGCCTCAAAAACAAACAAACAACAAAAAAAGGATGGTTGCATTTGTACTGAACACTGTATAGACCTTTGTTATTATTTCCTAAACAACACAGTACAACAACTATTTACTTGTATTAGGTATAACTAATCTAAAGATTATTTAAAGTGTATGGGAGAATGTACATAGGTTATATGCAAATTCTACACCATTTTATATCAGGGACTTTAGCATCCATAGATTTTGGTTATGGGGGAGGGGGTGGTCTGGAACCAATTCCCCATGAACACAGAAGGACAACTGTGTTTGTTTTTGACTCAGGTTCCTGACATGGAGCTTTTAATCTCTTGGAAATTCCTGGGTGGTAGGAATGTCTTTTGTTCTAACAAGATGACTCTGGGTTGGTGCCAGGATGCAGCTGATCACCAGAAAGACCAAGCCATGATTACAGGCTTGGAACCTTGAACCTTACCCTCATCCTCTGAGTAGGGGAGAGGCGGGAGAGTGAGTTAAAAATCAATCACGCCTATGTGATGAAGTCTCCATAAAAACCTCTGAGCTGCGGGTTTGCAGAGCTTCCAGGGTGGTGAACACATCCACATGCTGGGAGGGCGGCACCCCCCAACTCCACGGAGACAGACATTCCCGAGCGCAGGACTCTTCCAAACCTCACCCTATGTGCCTCTTCATCCAGATGTTCATCTATATCTGTTGTAATATCTTTTTTTTTTTTTTTTTTTTTTGAGACAGGGTCTCATTATTTCACCCAGGCTGCAGTGCAGTGGCATGATCATGGCTCACTGCAGCCTCAGCCTCCCCAGGCTCAGGTGATCCTCCCACCTAAGCCTCCCAAGTAGCTGAGACTACAGGCGCAGGCCAATACGTCTGGCTAATTTCTGTATTTTTTGTAAAGAAGGGGTTCGCCATGTTGCCCAGGCTGGTCTCCAACTCTTGGGCTCAAGCAATCCACCCACCTCAGCGTCCCAAAGTGCTGGGATTACAGGCGTGAGCCATCATGCCCAGCCAGTTGTAATATCCTTTATAATAAGACAGTAATCATGCTTCTCTGAGTTCTGTGAACCATTCTGGCAAATGATTGAATCTAAGGAGGGGGTTCTGGGAACCTCTTATTTATAGCCAAGTGGGACAGAAGCGTGGGTAACCTGGGGACCGACCACCTGCAGTTGGTGTCTGACATGAGAAATGGTCTTATGGAATAATGCAGCAGCCCTCCGCCTGTGGGAGTTGGATTGAGTTACAGGATGCCCAGTTGGTATCTGCAGAGAATTGGAGAATTGCTTAGTGTGGAAAAACCCACATATTTGGTGCCAGAAGTTCTGTGTGAGCTGTGGAAGAGAATTGGAATTTTCCCTGCACACAGACATTGCTTCAGATGAGGCTACAGTAGTTGGCCATATGAGGCCTGAGTAAAGGCAGGAGACAGGAGAGGAAATTGTTCTGTGGGACCTACTGGGCCACGGTGGTCCTACTGGGCATGAGCTCACGCCATCTCCTCTGCCAACCTTTCTGCCCTCTGCAGGGACTGCTGAAAACAAGACCTCCAGCTGGCCTTCTTCAAGTCCACAACATTTCTGACTCATTCCTGGTCAAACCTGGTGGCCTCATCCTCACCCCCAGGCCTGTTTCCCAGCCACTGTCTCAGGTCAGTGGATGAGGCTCGGGAAGGAGGCCAGAGTCTTTGGGACACTTCAGTATCCAGGAAAACGCAGGCTTTAAAAGTAAGTCACGAAGAGATCCCCATTCCCTGTGCTGGGAACCCCATTTGGCAAATACACACAGACACACACACGCACACACACAGACACACACAAAATACACAGACACACATAGAGACACACACACACGGATACACACACAGACACACACAGATACACACATAGACACACACACAGATACACACATAGACATACACTCCCTCTCACACAGACACACACCCTCAGAGACACACACACACACAAACGGATACACACACAGACACACACACCCTCTCACACACACACATCCTTACACATAGACACACACAGACACACCCTCACACATACAGACACACACAGATACACACATATACACCCAGCCCCTATCATGGTCACCTTCTCAGAAACTACAATACAATTAGGGCAGCATTCGGGGAATTAGGGGAATTAGACCCTCGGAAAGGGAAATAGCTGTAAGTGATTGAGAGCAATTTTCCTGACAAGAACTCATGGGAGGCAGAGATTTCAGTGAATTCAAAGAAGAAAGCAGGGTCTTCTCTGGGCTGGGGCATCACTGCCCAAGCACCCCCAGTGGCCCCCAAGCAATGGGATTTCCAAACCCCATTGCAGATGCTTCCTTTCCTGAAGAAAGTGAGTTGGGTTCCCAAGGAGTGTGGCAGAGGCCAAGGAGGGAGAAGAATGAAAGAAAGTTACTCCTCCAACTTGAATGAGTGAAAATAAAAACCAAAAAAAGAAAGAGGCAGAGAAAGCTGCTCCCTTAAAAAGTCAGCTTCCAGGAGAGGCCAAGTAATAAGAAGAGCTGATATTTAGGGGGCACTTGCCCCCAAGCACCAGCCCCTGTTCTCTTTTTTATTTTTTTTTTTTGAGACGGACTCTTGCTCTGTTGCCAGGCTGTAGTGAGTGGCCTGATCTTGGCTCACTGCAACCTCCGCCTCCTGGGTTCAAGCGATTCCCCTGCCTCAGCCACCCGAGTAGCTGGGATTACAGGCGCGTGCCACCACGCCTGGCTAATTTTTTGTATTTTAGTAGAGACAGGCTTTCACCATATTGGCCAGGATGGTCTCGATCTCCTGACCTGGTGATCCGCCTGCCTCTGGCTCCCAAAGTTCTGGAATTGAAGGTGTGAGCCACCGCGCCCGGCTGCCAACGCCAGCCCCTGTTCTAAGCCCCATACAATGACACTGTAGGATAAGTTCTGGCATTTTCCATCCCCGTTTCACAGACAAAGGAACTGAGGCTCAGACGGGGCTCAATTACTTGCCCTAGGTCCCCCAGTGAGAGAGAGACTTCTACTGTACTGAATTTTGGAAGCTCTAACAAAGACTTAAGCATGCCCACTTCGCTGGAAGTGCACCATTAGGAACTTAGCCAAAAATTTCACTAAAAGGCAAATTATTGACTCCATTTTCAGCCCTTAAGACCTCTAGGCTGAGTATAGGATGGACGAAGGGCACAAAAGCCAGTGCGACCCGCCTTACCTGGAGATACTGATGGCAGCAGGGAGGCGCAGCGAGGGGTTGCACAATCCAAGGAACCGGTGGGCGCCCCACCCCTTCAGAGCTGGGGCATTAGCTCCCTGGGTGCCTCTGCAGCTGCCCAAACCGCGGCTGCAGACCCAGACCTCCTGGTCTACGAAGCAGGCAAAAGCCCCGCCCTCCTGGGCAGGATTACAGCCGCCCAACCTGCGGCTGTGGATCCGAGACTCGCTGTGCTCTTGAGGGGGACCCGGGAGCAGGCAGGATCTGCCCTTGCGGGTGCAGCCGCAGTCCCCCAAACTGTGGCTGCAGACCTGGGCCTTCCGCTTCACAGAGCAGGCTGGAGCCGGAGACAAGCGGGAGTCCTGCCCCTTCCGGGTTGGTGGGACTGGAGTTCCCAGACGTAGCTGCGGCCACCCTACCAGGCGCAGGCCCCAGGCATCTCTGCAGCCTGCATCCTCAAGGCGGCTGGGGAAGACCGCCCAGCCTCCTGTCCCTGCTCCTGCTACCTGGCCTCTCTCCTCTCCCAGCGCCCACTCCGATATTGGAGCAGGGGTTGGGGCCGAGCCTCAGGGGTCATGAATGGCAGCGGGAGACAGATTCCTGGGTGGAAGCAAGAGACCCCAGTAAGGCCCCACCTTCAGGCCAGGGAGGGCCTGAAGGCTGGGGGCTGGGCTGCCAGTACTGCCGACCTGAGTGCGGACTCATGGTGCCTCTTCCAGGCCCACCCATGGCCACCCACGGACCAATCGGCATGCACTTCCTCCCCTCTGAGCACCATAAAAGCCCTGGGCTCAGCAAGAGCAAGAGGATGGTCAGAGCAAGGCAGAGAAGGTGGAGGATGGAGACAGGACAGGAAGACCAGCTGCAGAGAGAAGCTATCCTTTCTGCTCAGAGCTTCAGAGACCTGCAGAGACGTGGGAACAACCTGCCTCCTGGAGAGGAGCCACTGTTTCCAGGGCCTGCTGAGAGCTGAACTGGATGGGCGACCTGCCTACAGAGATGAGCTACCCACTGCAGACCTCCCAAGCTGTTCTAACACTGTAAAAAGCTTCTCTTTGTCTTCTTCATCCTTCACTTGTCTGAGTACCTCATTTAGAACTCAGGTGAAGGCCCACGGGCCACAGAGGTTTCCAGGAAGAATATCAACATCCTCCTCAAAGATCCCGTAACAGTATCAGTAATCGTGGGACCTCCCTTTCCCCAGAAGGGACAGCCCGAGAATGAAAGACACCCAAAGGAAAGGAGAGCCAAAGCCCTCGCACCCCAGAATACCACAGCGGTGGCCCCAGCAACATCCCCGGCATCTGCTCCCCACCAGGCCCAGCCATGGCTTCCTTGGCAGCCTGCATCCTTGCAAGCACATGATCTGCCTGCAGTGCACAGAAAGGAAGCCCTGATGAGCGAGGGCATGGCTTTCCTTCCCTCCCAACCAGTAAGGAAGGCCAGGAGAGACGTGTACTGTTCACCTCTGTGTTCCCTGGGCCAAGAGAGAGTGCGTTTTGAAGTGAATTAAGTGCCCTCGAAGACTAGCAAACAGGGAGGGATGGGCACAGTGGCTCGCACCTGTAATCCCAGCACTTTGTGAGGCCAAGGCAGGTGGATCACCTGAGGTGAAGAGTTTGAAACCAGCCTGTCCAACATGGTGAAACCCTGTCACTGATAAAAATAAAACAAAGTTAGTGGTGCCTGGTGGTATACAGCTGTAATCCAAGCTACTTGGGAGGCTGAGGCAGGAGAATCGCTTGAACCCAGGAGGTGGAGGTTGCAGCGAGCCGAGATTGTGGCCACTGCACTCCAGCCTGGGCGACACATCGAGACTCTGTCTCAAAAAAATAAATAAATAAAAATAAAGGCAGCATGTGTCTGTGAGAAGGGGGTGGCCAGCTCTGCAAGCAGAGGAGAGGGGAACCAGCGCCAGAGACAGACCAGAACAGTGTCCAGCAGAGCGAGTGGCCCTGCCTCAGTTCATTAAAAGAAGAAATGCTTGATCTGATGGGTTCCAGAGGAAGGCAGGGCCACAGTGGGAGAAGACCACCACTTCCCAGTGCACAAGTCACTGGAGTCCCTAACCGACTCCCATCACATGTGCCCACCATGAAGCCAGGCCTGCCACGTCATTGGCCAGCAAGGAAAGAGGGCTGGTCAGGCCACACAGATCTCTGTTCTACCCAGCAGTGTTCATTTTCGTGGGTGATCTCTCGGTAAGAACATATTCTGCCTCTGTCTCTGAGGGCTTTGGAGGTGTACATTGACCTTCCTGAGTCTGAGATGCTGACCAAGTAGAGACTGTGAGCCTGGGGCTGAGGGTTGGACCAGGAACTGTGGTGAACTCACCAGGGAAAAACTGCTACCTGGATTCAGCCTCTCTCCTCACTGTCTGCGAGCACTTTCCACCAGAAACTTCTACACAAAGCAGGTGCTGGGTGTTGGATGGATGAGTGGACAGATGGACACACAGGCAAACAGAAGTGTTACTGCAAGTTGAAGCCTCCTGTCTGGCCCCTAAAGCTGAGCCTTTTCCACCGTGTGTGCCATCTCTTCAGCCTTTTCCCCTCTCCCTGCTAGGACTGGCTCGAGGCCAGGACCTGGGGCTGCTCACAAAGTTCTTGCTGGCTGTTTTTTTTTTTTTTTTTACTAGAGACAGACAGTGTCTTGCTCTGTCGCCCAGAGTGCAATGGCGCAATCACAGCTCATAACAGCCTCCAACTCCTGGGCTCAAGCGATCTTCCCACCTCACCCTCCAGAGTAGCTGGGATGACAGGCATGCGCTGTCCCACAACTGGCTACATTTTTATTTTATGTATTTATTTATGTATTTATTTATTTATTTTTTATTATTGAGATGGAGTCTCGCTCTGTTGCCCAGGCTGGAGTGCAGTGGTGCAATCTCCACTCACTGCAAGCTCCATCTCCCAGGTTCACACCATTCTCCTGCCTCAGCCTCCTGAGTAGCTGGGACTACAGGTGCCCGCCACTACGGCTGGCTAATTTTTTGTATTTTTAGTACAGATAGGGTTTCACCGCGTTACCCAGGATGGTCTCGATCTCCTGACCTCGTGATCTGCCCGCCTAGGCCTCCCAAAGTGCTGAGAGTACAGGCGTGAGCCACCGCACCCAGCCAACATTTTTATTTTTTGTGGAGGTGGGTTCTTGCTACATTGCCCAGACTGGTCTCAGACTCCTGGGTTCAAGCGATTCTCCCACCTCAGCCTCCCAAAATGCTGGGATTCCAGGCATAAGCCACCGTACTCGGCCTCTTGCTGACCATTTGAGCTGGAGTCCAGCAGCAGGGACAGATGCAGTAAGCTTCATACAGTAGGGAAAGAATGCCTGTCCTCGCTGGGGAGGGTCCTGGCCTTACCCCTTTCCAGCTGTAGTACTTAACCACTTAGAAGGGAATAGAAGGCGGGGAGCGGTGGCTCACACATATAATCCCAGCACTTTGGGAGGCCGAGATGGGCAAATCACGAGGTCAGGAGATCGAGACCATCCTGGCTAACGCGGTAAAACCCCATCTCTACGAAAAATACAAAAAATTAGCCAGCCGTGGTGGCGGG
>NW_012116744.1:2669514-2680790 GCF_000951035.1 Colobus angolensis palliatus
CAGGGCAGTGCCTGACTGAAGGGACTGAAGGCCACATTCCACAGGCCACCCTTTTCTGGTGCTGTCTGTGGCTTCATGACACCAGGAGATAGATGTTTTATAGAAGATGCTTTGTTGTTGGTTTTAGAAACAGTGTGAAGTCTCCACCAAGTTCTGGGCATCAGCTGGTCACATGTTGAGGAGAGGCACACAGTGCAGGCTGCTCCTACCCGTGGCAGTTCTCAGCGTGTGCCTCGATGACCTCCACCCAGAGAAAAGCCCGGCCCAGGACCAGACAGCAGAAAACCAAACGGTTCAGTGCGTGCTCCAGGGACCTGCCCATCATGGAGTTCCGGGCCCTTCTTCGTCCTCCTTCATCGTTCCTGGGACTGCTCTTGCAGGGCAGAAGGAGCTGGGCCTTCGGAGTTCAGAGACCTCGCTTCAAGCCCAGGCCAGGGCTGTTGGGTGCAGTTGTGTGCCTTGTGCCCCATGTCTGTCCGGCAGAGTTCAGCTGCCAGCTGTGCACCTGCAGGGCTGGGTTTCCCTGAAGGTGCCAGATGGGCTACTGGGGGCCCATCAAGGCCCTGCCGTGACTCGCCTGTGTGAGTTTGGGAAAGTCGTGGCATCTTCAAGCCTTGGTTTTCTCACCTGTGACATGGGAGTATGGGGACATTTGTTCCACCCTCCTTGCAGGTGTGTATGTGGTTCAGCCACATGTAAGACTGTGTGAATCACAGAGACCTTGGCCTGCGTACAGAAGGCACAACTCCCAGGCTGTCCTTGTGGTCGTGGCCTAAGCTCTCCCACATGCCAGAGCCACTCCTGGCCTTCTTCTGGGACCTGGCCGTGCTCTAGGACTGTACCCCTTTGTCATCTGCTCCTCCTTCATCCAGCTATTTTGCCTTCAAGACCTCTTCTCAGTTGCTGCTAAATTTTCTTTATTGATTTTTAAAACCATTATTATAAAGATAACCAACGGTCCTGATTTGAACAAAAATTGAAGAGGTCTTGGAGGCAGAAGAGGAAAAGGAGAGGTTTCCCTTCCCATCAGCCACATCCTCCAGATGGCAGCTGGAGCCTCTCCACCCTACATTTTCAGCCCCACATCTGAGAAGCCAGCTCCTTGTTCTCCCGAACAGCCCAGGACTCAACACACAGACCTCCCCAAGTGCCCACCTGCCCTACTCACGGAAATGAGCTTGCACGCACACCCTTGAGTGAGCAACATCAACCTCACCGAAATGTTCATAGGGAAGGAAAGAGTTCACAGCGCACACCCCTCAGTAAATAACATCCAACCTGTCCCTTGGTCATCTGTGGACAGCAACGTCAATCCCCCTGCTGGGGAAGGGAGGGAGGCTGCCACCCACTCCCACTTCCAAAGGATTGGTTTAGGGGTGGAGTGAGGGTGGGGGCTCCCAGCTGGTGGTGCCTTCCAGAGAAGGAGCTGACTGGGGTGGGTTGACAACTTTTTCTGATGTGTCAACAAATCACAAATTACTGCCTGAATCACCAGAACCAACTGCCACTTTATAAATTCCAATCCACAGAAACCCATTGCCCCTTCCCCAGTGCATTCCTTTCCCGAGGCAGCAAACATAAAGCCCTGATTCTGGGCATCCCACATGCCTCTGCGAGTCTTTGGCAGCTCGGGTGGGTGGTAGGGTGGGCACGGGGGAGAGAATGCAGTGCTTTCTGGGTCTTTAGAGATCAACCAGTGGCCAGGAGGTCTGGCTTCTGGTCCCAGCTAAGTCCTGACTTACAGTGGGACCTTGGGCAAACCCCTTTCCCTCTGTCGGCCTGCTACCTCTAACCAGCCTTTACTGAGCTCACCGAGCACTGCGATTGACTTGTAATAGGTCTTTGAGTCCTAACAATCATTCCATAAGGTTATTACTTGTTATTACTGTCGTCTTTTTTCGTGATGGATTTAGAAGGCTGAGACATGCAGAGGCTGAAGAACGCATCTAAAGGTCCTAAGGCTGGCAGTGGGCAGGGCCGTGGTGTGAGTCCAGGCGGTCCAACCACAGCCCTGCACGCGCGGGCTGCCCATGCGCTGAGCTGGAAGATTCTTTGGCGCAGTGGGAGCCTGTTACATTTCTGCAAGGGATTGGGGGATGGAGAGGAGACACAGATCATGGAAAGCACTCTTTGGATCCCTCATCACTCAGGGAGGCCCTCGGGGTGAGTGGGGAGAAGGCAGGGGATGTCTCCACCCTGATTCCTGGAGTGAGAGCCTCCGGGGATTCCAAGTCCTGTCCAGGGCAAAAGGCCAAGGGCCACTTCATGGACACCGTTGCCTCCCGAACCCCTTCAATTCCAAGGTAGCCGTGGCCTCCTCTCCCTCAAAAAATCAATGCCCCACCTTGCTGCTCAGCCAGTCCTGCCCAGAACACAGGGGTGGCATGAATAAGCCCTGTGCCACACTGGTGCTGTGATTCGGGGGTTCAAAGAGGACGTAGTCCCAGTACTACTTGCCCTTCACTGGGGCTCTCTGCAGTGGGCATGGAGAACCGGGGCCTTCCCTGGCTGCCACAGTCCCCGCAGAGACCCACAGGAGGAAAGCCCCAGGAGGCCCTGGAAGCCTTGGTGGACAGGGGACAAGACTCCAGTCCCTGCCACATCATGCTTCCCGGGGGACCCCAGCCAAGGTCCTGGGTTACAACTCATGGTTTCAAGAGACAGAAACCTGAATCCAACCAACTCAAGTAAAGGGGGCTTATTCAGAGGATACCGAGGCTGGTCAGCACTGGGGTGCCTCAGGGACAACTGGAATAAAGGACTCAAACACCACAGGATGCTGCCTGTCACTGCGCTCCCCATCTCTGAAGGTGCCTTCCTGCTGCTGCCTAGTCTCCTGCACAGGGGAAGAGCAGGGCTGCCATGGCGCCAGCCATCGCCAGAAGGGTATTGCCTCCCTTGCCTTAGCACCAGCCTAACGCGTCCCAGACAGAGGCTGTGGTTGGCCGAACAGAGCTCAGTAGCCCATTGCTGGCCCAATCAGCTTTGGCAAGGGGACAAGGCCACGTGTCAGAAGCAGAGCCACTGGGCTTAGTTGTGTCCAGATCAGTCCCAGAGAAGGAGACACTCTGGGGACCAGGAAGCCACTCCAACTGGGGTCTGTTGGAGCCTCTCTGAGCCTTCATTTCCTCACCAGTGAATTGAAGTGATATTTGGCCAGCTCAGTGGCTCACAACTGAAATCCTAGCGCTCTGGGGAGTAGAGGAAGGAGGATTGCTTGAGGCCAAGACTTTGAGATAAGCCTGGCAACATAGTGAGATTCCACCTCCACAAAAACATCAGAAAAATAATTAGCTGGGTATGTGGTGCCACCTGTAGTCCCAGCTACTCAGGAGGTTGCGGTGCGAGAATCGCTTGAACCCAGGAGTTTGAGGCTGCAGTGAGCCTTGATTGCACCACTGTGCTCCAGCCTGGGTGACCGAGCAAGACACTGTCTCAAAACAAAACAAAAAGGTGACAGGTACCTTCTTCATGGGTGACTGTGAGTTACTGATGAGATGGTGCATGCATAAAGAGTGTTTGGTGGCTGAAAGGACTTGACAAAGATTAGCTTTGATTATTGCGGCTGTTGATGGGAAATAGACAACTTCATGGGTGTTGCTAATAGAAAGATTTGCTCTGCCAAGGACTCCAGCAAGGACTGAGGTTCCTGCTGTGCAGACTGTGGGTAGAGCCTTAGTGCTCCCGAGCCCTGCTTCTCCCATGGTCCCCCAATGGCCTCCTGAGTGGGCCACGGCCCTGAGCTCAGTGGGCACCAGGACCCTCCCCAGGCCGGCTGAAGAGGCGGCTTCCAGAACAGCCTCCTCCCCAACTGGGCACACCTCCCCAGATGTCAGTTCCCTTACCTATCAGATGGAGGACCTCACACCTGCTTTCCTCTTCTACAGTGGTGAGGAATGAGCAAGAAGACATGAGTGGAAGGAAAAACTAATGTGTCTTATTAGCAGTTTACTGTTGTTATTAATTATCATCTCCAGAAAACTGCTGGGATTACGAGCCTGTGTGTCCTCACATCTCTCTAAAGGCCGTTACCACGAGGGGAGCCAGCAGACTTAATTTGTGAATGCTAGCTACTAAATTATGCAAAACCAGATCTGCTAATGAATTTCTCCTGTGGCGGCTGCTGGTGCTGAGGAGTTTGCAGGTACAATTCTTGGAGGGAGGGGTAGAAAGGGGCCTGGGTATTCGCTGTTCCACCTCGACACTCAGAACCCACCTGCCTTCACCCCGCCCTGGGACAAAGGCTGCCTAAAATGTGAATTCCCAGCTGGGAGAGGCATCAAGATGGCTGAATAGATTATTTGGTCATTCAAAGTGGTTTTTGTTTTTTCCAGTTTGAATAGACTCAAATAGCTTGTCTCAGAAGGAAGAAAAAGGCTGCTGTTGAATTGAATGTAAGCCTGCAAATGACTTCTCTTTCTCTCTCTCTGCTCTATTTCCGATAGCTATTTATAGATTAGAGGCCCGTCATTGCAAATTAGGGACATTTTCTTCCTCCCCCATCCTCCACTACTCCAGCCCCAGCTCCTTGCGAGTGGTGGTCACTGGCCAAGCCCAGGATTAGGCACCGTGCAGCGGGCAGCCTGTGCACATCCCCTTCTGAAGACAGCTGCCCCCTGCTTCCACTCCTGACTGTGAGCTCCTCTAGGAGAGGGGCTGGGTCCGCATGTCCAGGACCAGGCTGAGGCTGGGCACAGGGCAGGCCTCATCACATCTGTGAGATGGGTGCTTCAAGGACAAGCTCAGAAACCTCCCCCAACTTATCAACGCCAGAGAAGGTGATTCATCAGAAGGCTCCAGGCAGCTCACAGATGAAAAAATGGGCTGCATGGACTTTCCCACCCTGGAGGAGGGCAAGAGTCAGGCCAGCCTGGAAACCTGACAGCAGGAGTAGGACTTTCAAGGCCCAAATCCTCTCCAGGTGTTCTATGCCCAGTGGTTCAAATCCCGCAGGGCCACACTCACTGTGCAACCTTGGACACGTTTCTTAATCTCTCTGGGGTTGATTTATCCTGTGTAATCGGGATCACAAGGCCTTTCTCCCCATCTCCCCATACCCAAGTCTGAGCCTGCTGCAGTCATGCTGTTCTTTGGGGAAAAAAAAAATTTTTTTGAGACAGAGTCTCCCTCTGTCACCCAGGCTGGAGTGCAGTGGCACACTCTCGGCTCACTGCAACCTCTGCCTCCCAGGTTCAAGTGAGACTCGTGCCTCAGCCTTCCGACTAGCTGAGATCACAGGCATGTGCCACCATACCCCACTAATTTTTGGATTTTTATTAGAGACAGGGTTTCACCATGCTGGCCAGGCTGGCCTCGAACACCTGACCTCAAGTGATCCACGATCCACCCGCCTTGGCCTCCCAAAGTGCTGGGATTACATGCGTGAGACACCGCTCCCGGCCTGTTCTTAAAATTTAAATGAAACTGGCAGGGACCTCAGATCCCTTGTTAATGGAAATCCGATATCCCTGTGCCCCAAGATTTCTGTGAATCCTTGGAGATTACACTCCGCCTCACTCAATTTTTTTTTTTTTTCCATTTCTGTTGAGCAACTGGATGATCCAGGCCAACCATAGTGGTTCATGCCTGTAATCCCAGCACTTTGGGATGCCAAGACAGGTGAATCATTTGAGCCTAGGAGCTCAAGACCAGCCTGAGCAACATGGTGAAACACCTTCTCTACAAAAAATGCAAAACTTGGCTGGGCATGGTGGCATGCACCTGCAGTCACAGCTACTAGGGAGGCTGAGGTAGGAGGATCACCAGAACCTGGGGAGGTCGAGGCTGCAGTGAGCTGTGATCATGCCACTGCACTCCAGCAGACAGAGTGGGTGTCAGAGTGAAGCCCTGAGGTAAAAAAAAGAGAGAGAGAGAGAAAGAAGTGGGGGGAGAGAGAGAGAGAGAGAGAGAGAGATAAAAGAGGTAGGGGGAGAGAGAGAGAGCCTGAGAGAGAGAGAAAGAAGAGAAGGAGAGGAGAGGAGAGGAGAGGGAAATTTACTTCCTAAATTGGCGCCCTTCTTTAGAAGTGCCAACCACTAAAATAACAATTTTTCCACGCTCAGTAAATGCAGATCAGATAAGTGGGGAAGCGCTTTGAAAACCACAAAGTACGGCCAGCACAGGAAGGTTATTAAACCCGTTCCTCTTAGTCCCATTATGGAGAGCACTTCCTGGAAGGCATCTAAATGCTCTCTGCTCCAGCACTGTTGGCTTGTAAGAGAACAGGAGCCTGTGGAATTTTCTGAAACAATCCTTTCAGGTTCCAAAGAACCCACTCCCATTATCTTGAGTTAAATCCATTCCAACCATCACCTTCCACCTTTTAAATTTTTGTTGGAAAATAATTTACATACAGAAAAGTACATCATTAACATTCACACCTGGTTCAAGACACAGACCACACCCAGCTCCCAGAAACTTCCCTTCCAGCCACTGTCTCCAAAGCAGACCTCTAACGGCCGACATGCGTGCTTGCTTCTGTATCTGTGAATGGAGTCCTACCATAGATGCTTTGCGCTTAGCTTCTCCCACCCCACATGACGTCTGCAGGATTCAATCACGTGGTTGTATGTAGCTTAGATAATCATTCTCATTGTTTCATCACAGTCTTTCCTGTGGAGTAACTGTTTTTCATCTACTGTTGATGAGCATTTGGGTAGTTTCCAGTCTGGCTATCATGACTACACTGCCTTGGACATTCTAGTCCATGTTTTTTGGCACACATAGGGCTGTGTTTCTGTTGGGTATCTGCCTAGGAGTACAATTTTTGGTTCATAGGGTAGTCATGTGTTCCTTTTTTTAGACAGAATGTTGCTCCGTCACGCAGGCTCTCTGCAGCCTTGAAATCATGGGGGTCAGTGATCCTCTCCTCTTAGCCTCCTGAGTAGCTGGAGCCACAGGTGTGTGCCAACATGTCTGGCTAATTTTTTATTTTTAATTTTTGTAGAGATGAGGTCTCACTATGTTGTCCAGGCTGGTCTCAAACTCCTGAGCTAAAGCAATCCTTCTGTGTTGGCCTCCCATAGTGCTGGGATTACAGATGCGAGCCACTGAGCCTGGCCATGTTAATCTTTAACAGAACAAGTGCCAAATGGTTTTCATCCCATCTTTTCTTTCTTTCTTTTATGTTTTATTTATTTATTTTTGAGACAAAGTCTTGTTCTGTTGCCCAGCCTGAAATGCAGTGGTGCAACCATGACTCACTGCAGCCTCAACCTCCTGGGATCAACTGATCCTCCCATCTCAGTCTCCCGAGTAGCTGAGACTATAAGTGCACATCAGCATGCCTGGCTAATTTTTGTAATTTTTTGTAGAGACAGGGTTTCACTATGTTGCCCAGACTAGTCTTGAACTCCTGGCGTCAATCCTTCCTGGCCTCAGCCTCCCAAAGTGCTGGGATTATAGGTGTGAGCCACTGCGCCTGGCTTTACCCTTTCTTTTGAGTGTCTACTCTCAGATCACCTTCTGCAGGGAAGCGATGTTAAGTGACTTGTTCCAGGCCACATGTCCAGCAGTGGTAGAGCTGAGATTTGAGCTTACACAGGCTCCCTCTCAGAGTCTGCACCCTTAACCACCAGGCTACACTGCCTCTCTACTTCTGAGAAGAGTCTAATATACCACATAAAGTTGTATGCAGTGTAAACCTCCTGAAAAGGAGCCCTGAGCTTAGGGCTCCTTAGGGGCTGTGTGGAATATTTTATTTTATTTTTATTTATTTATTTATTTATTTGTTTGTTTATTTATTTTTGAGACGGTGTCTCGCTCTGTCGCCCAGGCTGAAGTGCAGTGGCATCATCTCGGCTCACTGCAACCTCTGCCTCCCAGGTTCAAGTGATTCTCATGCTTCAGCCTCCTGAGTAGCTGGGATTACAGGCATGTACCACCATGCCCAGCTAATTTTAGTATTTTTAGTAGAGACAGGGTTTCGTCATGTTGCCCAGGCTGGTCTCAACTCCTGGGCTCAAGCAATCTATCTGCCTTGGCCTCCCAAAGTGCTGGGATTACAGGCCTGAGCCACCGTGCCCAGCCGGGGAGCAGAATATTTTATAACGTGCACTGGGCACGTCTGCTTTTTGCTCCAGGAGGAAATGCTAACACTCGCCTCTAAGGTTGTTTGTTGTACAAACATCCTAGAAAGATCACCTGGAACCAAGGCAGCCTCTGCTCACGAGATGTGCAGACATGTGAGGCCCATGGAGGATTGTCTCCTAAGAGCTGCCCCAGCCTGAACTTCGGGCTGTGGCCACATCCAACATCTGCTTCCTCCATCACCAGCAGAGATGCCGCAGCTGCCTATAGGGCCAGAGGGCTGGAGGGAGGGCTGGGAAGGGAGACTGTCGTGCCATCTGGAGGCAGCCCATGAGCAGCTGTGGGGCCAGTCACCACCAGGCCTGTTGGCCCTGGAAAGACTATGGGCTTTGGCAGGGCGCGGTGGCTCATGCCTGTAATCCCAGCACTTTAGGAGGCCAAGGGCGGATCACTTGAGGTCAGGAGTTCAAGACCAGTTTGGCCAACATGGTGAAACTCCGTCTCTACTAAAACTACAAAAATTAGCTGGGTGTGGTGGCACATCCCTGTAATCCCAGCTACTTGGGAGGCTGAGGCAGAAGAATTGCTTGAACCCAGGAGGTGGAGGTAGATTGTGCCACTGCACTCCAGCCTGGGCAACAGAGAGAGACTCTGTCTCAAAAAAAATAATAAATAAAAAGACTGTGGGTTCTGAGGGCACCAGCTGCTCCCGTCCAGGGCCACACCCAGGCCTCCGGGAAACAGCCATTGTCCCCTCTGCCCTCTGCCTCCCCCTTAGGTATTGTCTGCTCCTCCTAGACCTCCTCTTTCTCACTTGACTCTCTCTTCATCGCTTCGCTTTCCTGCTGGCTTTTTGCAGATCTCTCTCTGTCTTCCTCTCTCGATGATTTTATCTCTGGGGCTGTATGCAAACTTTAGAAAACAAACTAAACACATGCACACCACGTATGTGAGAAAAGAAGAAAGCGAGGATCACCCACAATCCCCCCACCCAGAAATAACCACAGTGAACATTTTGGTCAGCATCTCCCCAAAGTTTTCTCTATAGACATAGCCACATATGTCACATATCCACACATATCAACATGCTCACCACAAAACTGGGATCCCACGTAGATGGAGCTCACGCTTCCTGAGCTACTCCGGAGAAGAGGAGGCCTGTGGAGGCCACAAGGCGGGGGAAGACTTTCTTCTCCTTGAGAAAGAAAATGAGAGAGAACCTGGGACCACTGCTAGCTGCATGGAGCGATGATCTTCCAGGACACCAAACCAGCCTGTGTCCCCTCTCCCAGCCCATCCCTGCCAGCAGGGTCACGGGTAGGAGCGAGTCAGGAAGAAGGCTTAGCTGTGAGGGTCCTCGGGATGGTGACGGAGGCAGGACCACATCTGCTCCCCTCAGCCTTGAGCAGGCTTCTAGGAGGAGGTGAGACCTCCGTGCACATGGCGGGGTCTCCGTGGATTGTGGAGCAGAGGCCTGACTAGATTGTGTGTAGGGGGTGGAGGGTTACACGTCTATATGAGTGTGACCGCACAGTCACACAGACCTCCATCTTCAGTCGGCAACTGCTGGGGGAGGGAGTGGTCCTGCCACAGCCGCACAGCCACTTTTCTTTTCTTTTCTTTTTTTTGAGATGGAGTCTTGCTCTGTCACCCAGGCTAGAGTGCAGTGGCGCCCTCTCAGCTCACTGCAACCTCCCCCTCCCGAGTTCAAGCAATTCTCATGCCTCATCCTCCCGAGTAGCCGGGACTACAGGTGTGCACCACACCAGCTAATTTTTTTATTTTTTGTTAGAGATGGCGTTTCACTATGTTGGCCAGGTTAGTCTCAAACTCCTGACCTCAAGTGATCCACCCGCCTCGGCCTCCCAAAGTGCTGGGATTTCAGACGTGTGCCACAGCACCCAGACTTAATTTTTGTATTTTTAGTAGAGATGGGGTTTTACCATGCTGGCCAAGCTGGTCTCGAACTCTTGGCCTCAAGTGATCTGCCTGTCTCAGCCTCCCAAAGTGCTGGGATTGCAGGCGTGAGCCCCCACGCCCAGCCCCCTTTCCTTGGACTCAAACCTAACCCAACTCCCATTCTAGGATGTGCCTTAATCCTCAATCCCACCCCAGGTTGAGCTGGGAGGGCAGCCTTAGGCTGGAGGGGCTGGGAAGGATTCACAGGTTTGGTGGGAAACATTTAGGTGGTTTATAAATTTTCGCTATTACAAATAATGCGCTTCCAAGGTTTTTATTGTTTTATTTTATTTTATTTTACTTTATTTTTAGAGACAGGGTCTTGCTCTGTCACCCAGGCTGGAATGCAGTGGTGTGACCATAGCTCACTGCAGCCTTGAACTATCGGGCTCAAGCCAACCTCCCACCTAAGCCTCTTGAACAGCTAGGACTATAGGTGCACACTACCATGCCAGCCTAATATTTTTTCTTTTTCTTTTTTTTTTTGAGACAGGGTCTCACTCTGTCACCCAGGGTGGAGTACAGTGGTGTGATCTCAGCTCCCTGCAACCTCTGCCTGCTGCACTCGATGATCTTCCCACCTCAACCTCCCAAGTAGCTAGGACCACAGGCATGCACCAAAACACTCGGCTGTTTCTTTGAATTTTTAGTAGAGATGGGGCCTTGCCATGTTGCCCAGACTGGTCTCAAACTCCTGAGCTCAAGTACTGCACCCACCTCAACCTCCCAAAGTGCTGGGATTACAAGTGTTAGCCACTGCACTCAGCTGGTATCTTTTTGATATAATGATTTATTTTCCTTTGATTATATACCCAGTAGTGGGATTGCTTGATCAAGTGGTAGTTCTATTTTCAGTTCTTTGAGAAATCTCTATACTGTTTTCCACAGAATTGTACTTATTTACACTCCTACCAATGGTATATAGATGTTCCCTTTCTCTGCATCCTCCCCAACATATTGTTTTTTGACTTTTTAATAGTAGTCATTCTGACTGGTTGTGAGATGACATCTCACTATAATTTTAACTTCCTTTTCTCTGATGATTAGTGATGTTGAACATTTTTTTCATATACTTATTGGCCATTTGTATGCCTTCTTTTGAAAAATGTCTGTTTGTATCTTTGCCTTTTATTAGGGTTATATAGGTTTTTGTTGTTGTTGGGTTAAGCTCCTTGAAGATTCTGGATATTAGTTCCTTGTTGGGTGCATAGTTTGCAGGATTTCCTTCTATTCTTCAGATTGTCTTTTCATTCTGCTGATTATTTCTTTGGCTGTGCAGAAACTTTTAA
>NW_012116744.1:2680840-2683630 GCF_000951035.1 Colobus angolensis palliatus
TCCACAGAAGTGACCACTGAAAATCGGTTAGCATCCTCTTAGAGTTATTCTTGGACATAGACAAAAATATGAGCCCATATGAAATTGTGTTTTCTTTAATCACATACAGGTACTTCTTTTTCTCACTCACTCAACAAGCCCTCAAGGGCCTTTCCCAAGCCAGTGCACAGAGAGCGGCCTCATCAATACGAAGGTTTGCTCAGAGAGGAGAACCAAGTCAGCCTAAGACGTTTTGGCCTTTCCACAAACATTTGCAAACACCTGCAGTGCTGGGCAGGCTCTGGAGGCAGAGAGACCGGGGCTCAGAGCCCACCTCCACGCTCCACAGCCATGTGACCTTGAGGAGGTCACCCTCCTGCCTGAGTACCTACCTCGGGTGCTATTGTGAAGGTTAAGTAATCATCTGTATGGGAGGCTTGGCAGAGCACCCGGCTCAGAGAGGGCCCTACATGATGTCAACTGTGACTGTTACCTCCAAAATGAGCCAGCCACAAGGACAACTGCATAGCCTTCTGCGGGCCACCGCGTTTTTACCCTGCTGAAGAACATGGAGCTTATTTCCAGTTTTCACTGTTCGCTCTTTTATTCAACAACAAGGTCACTTCCTCCTGCTATGTTTTTCAACTCTTTACATTTGAAGTATTTGTTGGAAAAGAAGCCGTATTGACCCCCACACTACTAAGCACCTTGGGCAGCGCTTGGTGTCTCTGAACCTTGCTTCCTGTCTGTAAAATGGAAGACAATTAAATTAATCCTATCTCTGCACCTGGCCAAGGTTGCCTGGAGGACAAATTAGAAAGTGGCTGTAAAGATGCTTTGCAAAATCTGAAGCAGTGTAGACACATGAGGGAATGTTACGTGGACAGGACTATGGCCCCGCTAGATTCTGTTCTCTTGGGAGGGCAGACACTGTGGGTTCGGTAATACTTGCCGAATAATGAATGAATCTTCTCATCTGAAAAATAAGAACATTAAAGGCCCGGTGTCTCTGGACTGTTTAACAAGGGAAGAGGAGAAGGAGGAAAGGCAGAGCCCACCCTGACTGTGTTCCTCTTGTTTTTTCTCCTCCCACCCTTCTCCCTTCGTTCCTTTCTTTTATTCAACACATATTCTCTCCCCTGGTTTTTTGTTTTGTTTTGTTTGAAACAGGGTCTCACTCTGTTGCCCAGGCTGGAGTGCAGTGGAGCCATCTCGGCTTAGTGCAACCTCTGCCTTCTGGATCTGTGACAAGCGATCCTCCCACCTCAGCCTCAAGAGCAGTTGGGACCATGAGCAGGCACCACCACACCCAGCTAATTGTTTTGATTTTTAGTAGAGAAGGGGGTTCTCACTATGTTGCCCAGGCTGTTCTCAAACTCCTGAGCCCAAGCAATCCCTCCACCTTGGCCTCCCAAAGCGCTGGGATTACAGGAGTGAGCCACCTCCCATGTTTTTTAAGGGGAGGAAAGAGAGTGGTGAAAGGGGAGGAAAAAGAGGGCAACAGCTCCTCATTTTGCACACTTCAGGGTTTACCAACACAGTCACGTGATGAGTGGATTTTCTCATTTGACCACTAAGGTACACTCGCCTGTAATTCCAGCACTTTGGAGGCTGAAGCCGGAGAATGGCTTTAGCCCAGGAGTTCAGGACCATCCTGTGCAACATAGTGAGACCTCGTCCCTATATAAATTTAATTTTATATATGTATATATTTTTAAATAGTAATGAAGTATGTCCCAAATACTTCATGGTACATACTTATACCAAAAATTTTTTTGGCCGGGCGCAGTGGCTCACACCTGTAATCTCTGCACTTTGGGAGGCTGAGGCAGATGGATCACTTGAGTTCAGGAGTTTAAGACCAGCCTGGCCAACATGGCGAAACCCTGTCTCTACTAAAAATACAAAAATTAACTGGATGTGGTGGTGCAGGCCTGTAATCCCAGCTACTCAGGAGGCTGAGGCAGGACTTGAACCCGGGAGGCCGAGTTTGCAGTTAACCAAGATTGAGCCACTGCACTCCAGCCTGGGGGGCAGAACAAGACTCCGTTTCAAAAATAAAATAAAATAAAATAAAATAAATTCGTTGTCTATTTGAAATTTGAATTTAACTTTGACATCCTCTTTTTTGGCAGGGGGGACAGTCTCACTCTGTTGTCAAGCTGTCGTGCAGTGGCACAATCTGGGCTCACAGCAGCCTCAAACTCCTGGACTCAAACGATCCTCCCGCTGAAGGAAAATGTACTCCCATTTGATAGATGTCGAAACTGAGGCCTGGAAGAAGTTATGCAATCTCTCCAAGTCACGCAGTACATCTGAAATCCTGCACGTCCTTCGCCAGCTTTCTCTGTCTCTCTGCCGTCCTGTCCCCTCTAGACCAACCATCAGTCAATACTCTGAATGTCTGGAAGGACGGGGCTCTCAGTGCCTCCCTTCCTCGGGGCCGCGCACTCTCTCTCTGACCAGCGATTTGTCACGGGTCTCCTGAGAGGAGCCGGGTGGCAATCGCCGTGTCCCCGCTCCCCGCCCACCCTTCCTTGCTTCCTGGACGCCGCTGGGCGTCGGGCCTCGCGGTGGGTGTCACGATGGAGACCCCTCTCACCAGAAACAGGCGGACCGTGCTCGCGTGGGGCTTTGGTGGAGACCCTCCGCACCAAAGCCGGGACTTGTCCGCGGCTTTCCCTCCTCCTCCCTCCCCGCGGGGAGCTCGGCCCTCCTCCTCCGGCAGAGAAGCCATTTCCCGAACCCGCGCGCCCTCTGGCGGCCTGAGCCGGGGCCGAGGCTGGGCTATGTTGACTCCGCCCGCGAACG
>NW_012116744.1:2684090-2686671 GCF_000951035.1 Colobus angolensis palliatus
ATGTCCCGGCCGGGCGCGGCGGTGCACGCCTGTAGTCCCAGTAGTTTGGAGGCCAAGGTGGGAGGATTGCTTGATCCCAGGAGTCTCAGGACCAGCCCGGGCAACATGGTGAGACCTCATCTCCATAGAAATTTAATTTTACATATGTATATATTTCTAAATAGTAATGAAGTGTGTCCCGAATACTGCATGGTACATACTTACACTAAAATTTTTCCATTGTTTATCTGAAATTTGAATTTAACTGACAGCCTCCTTTTTTTTTCATACAGGGTCTCACTCTGTCATTAGGCTGTCGTGCAGTGGCACGATCGTGGCTCACTGCAGACTCAAACTCCTGAGCTCAAACGATCCTCCTACCTCAGCCTCCTGAGTAGCTGGGACTACAGGCATGCACCACTACGAAACTGGCTATTTTTATTTCTTGTAGAAACAAGGTCTTGTTATGTTGCCCAGGCTGGCTTCAAACTCCTGGGCTCAAGTGATCCTCCCACCTCGGCCTCCCACAGTGCTGGGATTACAGGGATGAGCCACCGCTGCCGGACCTCTATTTTTATTTGCTAAATTTGACAACTCTAGCTGGGTGGAGTCATGGCCATGAAAAACCCATCTGAGCAGAATGGGGCTAGGGGAATGAGGGAATGGGTAGAGGTCCTCAGAGAGGCTGGGGCAGGGCAGGAGGGCTGAGTCTAAATCCAATTTAGGCCAGGGAGAAGAGAACAGTAATGCAAACTTCACGTTTTCACATGGAACTTAACAGCCACGTCATCTAGGGGTGGTGAAAACAAGGAAAACTTTGCCTGTTCCTCAAGCTTCTGCTAAAATGTTGTTTTCTCCAGCCTTTCCAACCACAGGGGGCGCTCTCTCTAGTATCTTCACAATTGTGTCTGCAGAACACACCCAGTACTTGGAAGATTTCCTCCAAATTAATCACTCCAACCCCACCCTTAAGCACAGAAATTGGGACACTTTCCCCCATGACACCTAGAGGGCATCAGTACTTGGTGTGAAATGAATTGATTCGAGAGAAAAAGCTGTGACCCAGGTGGAGCCTGCTTGTGCTGCTTTCCAGCCACATAACTTCAGGCAGGTTCTGCAACCTCTCCATGCTTCAGTTTCCTCATCACTAAAGTGGGAATAATAACTAAGCATACCTTATAAGGTGGTTAATAGATGTATCTGAAATAATGGCTGGCTCATAGTAAATGCTGCATAAATGTGAGCCCTTAACCTTTATTATTATTGCTCAAACAGCACTTACTGCAATAGATAGCTCCACTAATTTTTCTCCTGGAATTCCAGCATTCTAGTTCTTTCCCACATTTGGTGGCACCTGTAACAATTACAGGACATCTTGGGGGGATTTCTTTCCCTTCCTTGAGCAAAGGCGCGGGCTCTGAAAGTGATGTGATAATGGCATTTCCTCGGTGAAACAATCTCTTGGTCTCACTTCCCCGTGACCACTGCTGTGCATCTATGTCCCTAGCAGTACTCGAACTCATTTATAATGATTTCTGGTCATTGCACTGGACAAGAGTTTGATGGCTACTAGGCCTCTTAATTTGACCGAAAAACATTTGAAGGATGAAGCCAGGTGAGACAATCAGCGCCAGCACCATCACGAAATATCCTTGTACTTGAAACCGATTTGGAGTGTCATCTTTAATATCATGAATGATCCATCTTCAGATTCCAAGTTCTCGGCATCTGTGTTCTCCTGCGCCAGGACCGAGAGAACAGCAACAGGCCTGCCCCGGGCCCCGGCAGTCAGGGAGGCGTAAGCCCCAGGAATCAGATTCTCAGGACATGCCAGGCACACCTGACACTTGGCTTCTTCACCAGCATCATTTTGCCTCCTGTTGACAGCAAGGCATTAGCACAAAAGGAAATTCCTGCTGAAAGGCCCGGGGTTGCCATCAGCCAGTACACCAAAACCCCATAGATAGTATTGGCTGCTTTTGGCTGGTGTTCATGTCAAATCTGATGTTCAAATTGAAAATGACTCCTGAGCAAAACAGCCATGAAATTATACTAAATAAGAATCTCTCAGTCTGTGCCTTGCCATGCCAAAAGAGCTGGATTTGAAAGTTGGTTTTGTTTTTGTTTTCGAGATAGAGTCTTGCTCTGTTGCCCAAGCTGGAGTGCAGTGGTGTGATATCAGCTCACTGCAGCTTCGACCTCCCGGGTTCAGGAGCTCCTCCCACTTCAGCCTCTTGAGTAGCTGGGACCACAGGTGCCTGCCATCATGCTCGGCTAATTTTTGTATATTTTCATAGAGACGGGGTTTCACTATGTTGCACAGGCTGGTCTCGAACTCCTGGGCTCATAGGATCTACCTGCGTCAGCCTCCTAAAGTACAGGGATTATAGGCATGAGTCTATAAAACCACTCAGCCAAAAAGTTTTTTAAAAGGCTGGGTGCAGTGGCTCATGCCTGTAATAAAAGAAAAAGGAAAAAGCAAAACTCTTTTAGCAAGCCAGGTGTGTAATTTTCCACAGTGGCAAAGACAACATATTCATCTGCATTCTTTCCATCTAAATGCTTTAGAGTAATATAGATACACAATCCATTTTTTTTTTTT
>NW_012116744.1:2686721-2701533 GCF_000951035.1 Colobus angolensis palliatus
TCGAACTCATTTATAATGATTTCTGGTCATTGCACTGGACAAGAGTTTGATGGCTACTAGGCCTCTTAATTTGACCGAAAAACATTTGAAGGATGAAGCCAGGTGAGACAATCAGCGCCAGCACCATCACGAAATATCCTTGTACTTGAAACCGATTTGGAGTGTCATCTTTAATATCATGAATGATCCATCTTCAGATTCCAAGTTCTCGGCATCTGTGTTCTCCTGCGCCAGGACCGAGAGAACAGCAACAGGCCTGCCCCGGGCCCCGGCAGTCAGGGAGGCGTAAGCCCCAGGAATCAGATTCTCAGGACATGCCAGGCACACCTGACACTTGGCTTCTTCACCAGCATCATTTTGCCTCCTGTTGACAGCAAGGCATTAGCACAAAAGGAAATTCCTGCTGAAAGGCCCGGGGTTGCCATCAGCCAGTACACCAAAACCCCATAGATAGTATTGGCTGCTTTTGGCTGGTGTTCATGTCAAATCTGATGTTCAAATTGAAAATGACTCCTGAGCAAAACAGCCATGAAATTATACTAAATAAGAATCTCTCAGTCTGTGCCTTGCCATGCCAAAAGAGCTGGATTTGAAAGTTGGTTTTGTTTTTGTTTTCGAGATAGAGTCTTGCTCTGTTGCCCAAGCTGGAGTGCAGTGGTGTGATATCAGCTCACTGCAGCTTCGACCTCCCGGGTTCAGGAGCTCCTCCCACTTCAGCCTCTTGAGTAGCTGGGACCACAGGTGCCTGCCATCATGCTCGGCTAATTTTTGTATATTTTCATAGAGACGGGGTTTCACTATGTTGCACAGGCTGGTCTCGAACTCCTGGGCTCATAGGATCTACCTGCGTCAGCCTCCTAAGGTACAGGGATTATAGGCATGAGTCTATAAAACCACTCAGCCAAAAAGTTTTTTAAAAGGCTGGGTGCAGTGGCTCATGCCTGTAATAAAAGAAAAAGGAAAAAGCAAAACTCTTTTAGCAAGCCAGGTGTGTAATTTTCCACAGTGGCAAAGACAACATATTCATCTGCATTCTTTCCATCTAAATGCTTTAGAGTAATATAGATACACAATCCATTTTTTTTTTTTCAGATTACTTCAACCTGCCCACACCAAAGCTTGGGAGATAATTGATATGTATACATTCTTTATAAGCACAGAAGAAAGTAGAAAGACTGTGTGCCATGGCTCACATCTGTAATCTCAACATTTTGGGAGGCTGAAGTGGGAGGATTCCTTGAGGCCAGGAATTCAAGACCAGCCTGGGCAACATAGCAAGACCCCATCTCTACAAAACTTTTAAAAAGTCAGGCCTGGTGGCATGTGGCTGTAGTCCCAGTTACTCGGGAGGCTGAGAGAGGAGGATTGCTTGAGTCCAGGTATTGGAGGCTACAATAAGCCATGATCACACCACTGTACTACAGCCTGGGCAACAAAGCAAGACTGTTTCAAAAAAGAAAAGAAGAAGAAGAAAATAAAGAACAAGAGAGAGAGAAATAAAAGAAAGTAGAAAGATTCTGCCCAATAAGACCTGAAGTAAGGCCGTGAAGTGCAAGAGGCCAGGCATGTTAGTGAAGTGCAAGAGGCCAGGCATGTTAGCTCATGCCCGAAATCCCAGCACTTTGGGAGGCTGAGGTGACCAGATAGCTTGAGCTCAGGAGTTCGAGACCAGCCTGGACAACATGGCAAAACCCCATCTCTACAAAAAATACAAAAAAATTACCTGGGCCTGGTAGTGAGTACCTACAGTCCCAGCTACTCAGGAGGCTGAGGCAGGAGGATCACTTGAACCCAGGAGGTGAAGGCTGCAGTGAGCCGAGATCACACCACTGCACTCCAGCCTGGGCGACAGAGCAAGACCTTGTCTCAAAAAAAAAAAGAAGAAGAAGAAGAAGAAAAAGAAAGTGCAAGATTGACTCACAGCCTGAGTCTGTCCTATTCTCCTGTGGTGGGCTCACATTTCCCTTCACTGTCTCAGGAGTCCCTGGGAAGATTTCTTTTTCTCAAAGCCAGAGGACACATGATTCCTTTGACCTTCATTTTAATGAGAAAGAACAACACTGGGAGCCGTTGCTGGGCTGAGGAGGCCAGGGCTGCCTGGGCCTGGCAGGTCCAATTCATTTATCCTGCTCTTTGTTTAGAAACTCAGATTGACCTTAATGATGGGAAATAGGGTGGCTTCTAGGAGCATCTCTGGATGTTAATGGAGGCTGGGCACCCTTTCTTTAAATAGATATTGAAATATGCAAGAACACCTATGTCATCTGGACACCTACTTACTAAGCTACTCTAACTGCTCCTGGTAATTAGACTGTGAAACTCCAGCCATTGCACTTGTCTCCATTGGAGAGGGAAATTCATTGTTTTAATCACACCAGTAAACTTAGTTTTATTTCCATAGAAAGACCCATGAAACAGAAACTGGAGATAAGGATGGAAAAACAATTTCAATGTTTGTACACATATTTTAAAACATCTCTTTCCCACTCCTTCTGCCTCTACCCCAGCTGGGGGCCATGTGTGTGGAGGGAGGTGGTGGAGGTTAGCCTGACCCTGATGGATTTTAGACCATCTGCTCTCTGCTCCTACCAAGGCCAGGACAGGACTGGGGGCTGCACTGAACCAGAGGTCATTTATAGGAGAAGCCTGGGAATGGATGGCTCCAGCCGCCCTGCTGCTTGATGGTTCAAACCCAGAGGCCTGAAGGGGCAAAGTGCCCACCTCACCTGCCAGGCTGCTGGGAGCCACTTTCTGCTTTAATTATTATTTATTTATTTATTTATTTATTTTTGAGACGGAGTTTCATCCGTGTTGCCCAGGCTGGAGTGCAATGTCACGATCTCGGCTCACTGCAACCTCTGCCTCCCAGGTTCAAGCCATTCTCCTGCCTCAGCCTCATGAGTAGCTGGGATTACAGGCATGCACCACTATGCCCGGCTAAGTTTTGTATTTTTAACAGAGGCAGAGTTTCATCATGTTGGTCAGGCTGCTCTCAAACTCCTGACTTCAGGGGATCCGCCTGCCTCGGCCTCCCAAAGTGCTGGGATTACAGGCGTGAGCCACAGCACCCGGCCCGACCTCTGGATTTATGATTGTCCATGGATCAAGATCCTTGGACATTACGGATTCCTCACCTTCCAGATGTGCCTCACTGCTGTTATGATGGGCGTGCTTTTATTCACTGGATTCACAAGATGTCTTAGATGTAAGTATGTACTGATCAATGTTAGTAGAATGTTAATGAACCACTATATACTCATGCTTTAGAATGTCTTGGTCAGATAAAAACTTTGCCAAAATAGCATTGGCAAAGGAATTCTAAAGATTTTATGCTGACCAAATATTAAATAGTTTGAGGCATCTTGTGTTGAGCAAGTGTAGTCAGTGGTCCTCTGTGAGTCAACATAAGGAAGATAAGGAAATTCTGTGGATAAAGTCTTTGAGATCTAAGCCACCCTAAAGGTGGGGAGTCAGAGGGTTTCTTTTTTTCTTTTCTTTTCCTTTTTTTAGATGGAGTCTCACACTGTTGCCCAGGCTGGAGTACAGTGGTGTGATCTTGGCTCACTACAACCTCTGACTCCCTGGTTCAAGTGATTCTCCTGCCTCAGCCTCCCAAGTAGCTGGGACTACAGGCGCACAACACCACGCCCGGCTAATTTTTGTCTTTTTAGTAGAGACAGGGTTTTGCTATGTTGGCCAGGCTGGTCTGGAACTCCTGACCTTTTCCCTGAGCCTGAGACCCAAAACTCCATCTGCCATCTTGATATCTCCATGTGGACAAGCCCAGCTCAACATGTTCAAACTAAACTCAGGCACTTTCCCCACCTGCCCCTCCCGATTACCCCTCCAGTGCTCCGTGTCTCAAGGAAGGATTCCCCAACCTTCCAGTGCAAAACCCAGAAACCTACAGACACCTACCTGTGTCTGCTTTGAGACGCCTCCCTCATCCTCAGCCTCTATAGCAGATGCTGCTGGTGCCTGGCCCACATGCCACAGGACTGACCTTGTCCATGGCATTGGCACATGCCCAACCACCAGGATCTGTACAAGGAAGCCAGGGAAAGCCATTCTTCCTAGGCAAGGCAGACTGGAGGTGTCAGGAAGTTAGAACTCTCCAGGAGCAGCCTTTGGCCGCTGAATGATGCTCCCTCATCCTTCTGAAGTGTGTGTTTCATTCCTTTCACTGAGTTTCCCTGTGTGTGTATTTTTTAAATTCCATTTAAAAACTCAAACTAGGCTGGGTGTGGTGGCTCATGCTTGTAATCCTAGCACTTTGGAAGGCCAAGGCAGGTGGATCACTTGAGTTTAGGAGTTCGAGACCAGCCTAGCTAACATGGTGAAACCCTATCTCTACTAAAAATACAAAAAATTAGCTGGGCGTAGTGGCGTGTGCCTGTAATCCCAGCTACTTGGGAGGCTGAGGCAGGAGAATCACTGGAACCCAGGAAGTGGAGGTTGCAGGGAGCCTAGATAGCACGACTGCACTCCAGCCTGGGCGACAGAGTGAGACTCTGTCTCAAAAGAAAATTAAAAATAAATAAAAGTGAAATAAAAAGTTAAATTAAAAATGGGGCTGGGCACTGTGGTTCACGCTTGTAATCCCAGCACGTTGGGAGGCTGAGGCAGGCAGATCACAAGGTCAAGAGATCAAGACCATCCTGGCCAACATGGTGAAACCCCATCTCTACTAAAACTACAAAAATTAGCTGGGCGTGGCGGCACACACCTGTAGTCCCAGCTACTCGGGAGGCTGAGGCAGGAGAACTGCTTGAGCCCAGGAGGTGGAGGTTGCAGTGAGCCGAGATCGTACCACTGCACTCCAGCCTGGCAACAGAGCGAGACTCTGTCTAAAAAAAATTAAAATTAAAAGTTAAATTAAAAGCAAAATTTCAGGGCCGGGCGCGGTGGCTCAAGCCATTTGGGAGGCCAAGACAGGCGGATCACAAGGTCAGGAGATCGAGACCATCCTGGCTAACACGGTGAAACCCCGTCTCTACTAAAAAATACAAAAAACTAGCCGGGCGAGGTGGCGGGCGCCTGTAGTCCCAGCTACTCCGGAGGCTGAGGCGGGAGAACTGTGTAAACCCAGGAGGCGGAGCTTGCAGTGAGCTGAGATCCGGCCACTGCACTCCAGGCTGGGCGACAGAGCAAGACTCCGTCTCAAAAAAAAAAAAAAAAAATTTCAACTGCTTCCCTTTGCTTTTATGATAATAGCCAAAATCACCGTGGCCCACAAGCCCCTGCATGATGTAACAGCCTTGCTTGCTTTCTCTCTGTGGGTCAACTACACTGGCCTTTCTTTTCCTCAAACTCACTGTGTTTCTTTCTGCCCCAGGGCCTTTGCACATGCTGTGCCTTCTGCCAGGAATGCTTTTCTCAAATTCCTCACTCCCTTCCACTTCCTCTTTGCCTAGCTACTTAACTTCTCTGTTTCTTGTTTTTTGCTCATCTGTAAAACAAGAATAATAATAGTATCTACCTCACAGGGCTTCCTCATCACACCATTACTTGGATTAAAGTGCCTGGCACAGGCCGGGTGCATTGGGTGACTTATACCTGTAATCCCAGCACTTTGGGAGCTGGATGTAGGAGGATCATTTGAGCCCAGGAGTACACGACTAGCCTGGGCAACATAGTGAGACCCCACCTCTATCAAAAACAAATTTTAAAAATAAATAAATAAATTAGCTAGGTGTCGTGGATGGCACCTGTGGTCCCAGCTACTTGGGAGGCTGAGATGGGAGGATTGCTTGAGCCCAGGAGTTTGAGATCAGCCTGGGTCACATAGTGAAACCCCATCTCTATAAAAACATATAGAAATCAGTTGGTCATGGTGGCACATGCCTTGGTCCCAGCTACTTGAGAGGCTGAGGTGGGAAGATCACCTGAGCCCAGGAGGCGAAGGTTGCAGTGAGCTGAGATTGCACCACTGCACTCCAGCATAGGTGACAGAGTGAGATGACTCTGTCTCAAAAAAAAAAAAAAAAAGTGCCTGGCACAAAGCAAACACTAAATAAATAATTTAGCTGTTCCTTCCAAGCTTCCAGTACAATTGTCAATCCATGAAGCTCAGCCATTTTAACCTGTGCCTCCAAATGCCCCTAATTTCCCTTAGTTTCTGATCGCTGAAGAAGATCCTAGACCAGCCAGGAGCTGTCTGGGGACATTGCCTACAGGCAGTCCCTTCACCCAATTATAGTGAGAAGCCAGTGAGCCTTGGAGATATTGAGGCCTGCAAGCACAAAGCATGATTATCACATGTTGGGGGGACCCAGGGCAAGTGATGTCCCTCAAGTGAACTGGAAGCCCCAAGGCCTATACCAGCCTGCCCAGCCTGTTCCATCCTGCTGTTGGCCTTTTTTTTTTTTTTTTTTTTTGAGACGAAGTCTTGCTCTGTCGCCCAGGTTGGAGTGCAGTGACATGATCTGCACATGCTCACTGCAACCTGTGCCTCCTGTGTTCAGGCGATTCTCCTGCCTCAGCCTCCTGAGTAGCTGGGATAATAGGCGCCCACCACCTCACCCAGCTAGCTTTTATATTTTTAGTAGAGACAGGTTTTCGCCATGCTGGCCAGGCTGGTCTTGAACTCCTGACCTCAAGTGATCTGCCCACCTCAGCCTCCCAAAGTGCTGGGATTACAGGTGTGAGTCACCATGCATGGCCTGCTGTTGGCTTTTGACTGGGCAGACGCACATTTAATTAGGTTCAATTGTAGGTTATTAGAACCAGGATGTCAAACACTTCCTCTCTGAGATTCAGCCAGAGGCTTGACCTGCTCTGTGGCAATCTGATTATGGTTTACTTGGGCATCACATCCACAGAAATCCCAAAGGGCAGTGGCGTCAGTGGCCTAGACTACCGATGGCCAATGGAAGCATTGTGAGAGACTGGGGAACACAGGAGAGAGACATCATGATATCTATGTCTGGGGAGATGTCAGAATATTTATTCCTACCTGCTGTGAAAAAGGTTTGCCGGTAGCTGCGTTGATTAAGTTTATAGTTCCTGTGAGGCAGCCTCACTCCTGGTACTGCTGCAACTCTGTGTGCTGACAGTGTCTTCCTCCCTGACCTGTAGATCCACGAGATGATAATGACTTCTTCTGTTTCCTAATGACTGAGTGCTTTATCTTCCCTTGTTAGTTCATTTGCTGGAGCAAAGCATCCTTGGTGCCAACCCTTTGAGACACTTGGCATGTGCTGTCTCATCAACTCACTCCAAAGTTACTCTTCTTAAAGGTTCTGAATCTCAGAACAGTCAAGAAAGTTGCTCAAGATCACACAGGCAAGATTGAAAACCAGATCTGCCTGGCCTAAACTCTTTCTCCAAGGTTCCATCCAGTGACCTGAATCCCAAACTCAGGGTTCCTGGACCCCATCCTCCCACTCCTCATTCAGTACCTCTGGGAACGGGTCTGAGAATTTGTGTTTTAAAAGTTTCCTGGGCAACCCTGAAGATCAGCTACATTTAAGAACCATTTATAGGAAGCCATTGTTTCGCTAAATCAAAACAAAATGGCCCCATGAGGCTGTTTGTGGCCTTGGCCCAATTTAACCACTGGCTTTACACAATAGGCTAACAAGTCAGTGTCTAACTCATAAACCTTGCCTGATGTTATTTCAAATCAAGGTTTTTGGCACCTCAATGTATAAAGTCCTTTATTTATTGACGAAATCTCTCTATTCTAAGAGAGCACTTATTCCATGACTATGAACACTGCAGACCCCTCCAGTCCTGTGCTCTTCTCACACTATAACCTTCTAGAGACAGAAATTGAGCCCCTATCATCTCACCGTGCGCAGAAAGACATTGAAAACGTTTCTTACCCCAGCACATGTGACTTGATAGGAAAACGCATTTTCCTAGTCAACCTTTACAGCAGCAATTTTGGTTCCTGGAGTTCTGCAGGTTCCTTTCTGGCAGGAAGATTAGACCAAGAGCTGCATTAAAGGTACGGTTCTGTGCACTCCAAGGCATTAATAGACTGGAATCATGTCAGAGCTTTCTAGAGCAGAACTATCTCTACAGTCAGAACTGTGAGTCCGAACCAATTCAGGAGACAAGTTGCTACTTATAAAAAGAAGACTCATTGAGCTTAGAAATGGATTTTTTATGGACTTCTTGCCCAGCTTCTGTTTCCAGCACTGAAGCGTGCTAGATGATGCTTCTAACAAATGCCTTTCCCGATTCAGAAACTGAGCTTTAGATAAGAACCACTTTTACTAAGCCAAAGAGTCTATCTAAATAGTAGCTTATTTCATAAGGACTGTATTTCTCTCTATAAAACACTATAACCCTATTGTGTTCAACTATCATGCACAGAAAGCCTTAAGGAGCAATAACTTAGTGGCAAAAGTGTTTAAATACTCTGTAAAAAAAAAAAAATATATATATATATATAGAGAGAGAGAGAGAGAGAGTCATATAGCCATACTTAAACATTTAAAAATAAATGGCTGGCTCTCCCGTTGAGCCTCTTTTCTACAGAGTTGGCCAGAAAAGATTTTTTTTTTAAGACTTGCAGGAATTTTTTTGTTTGTTTGTTTTGTTTTTTGAGACAGAGTCACACTCTGTCACCCAGGCTGGCGTGCAGTGGCATGATCTCGGCTCATTGTAATCTCTGCCTCCTGGATTCAAGCGACTCTTGTGCCTCAGCCTCCCGAGTAGCTGGAATTACAGGCACCCGCCACCACGCCTGGGTAATTTTTGTATTTTTAGTAGAGATGGGTTTTACCATGTTGGCCAGGCTGGCCTCGAACTCCTGACCTCAGGTAATCCACCCACCTTGGCCTCCCTAAGTGCTAGGATTACAGGTGTGAGACACTATGCCTGGTCAGAATTTATTTTTAAATCTGGAAAAGGCAGATAAAATATCAGCAGTATAAATGATGCCAAAACAATTGAATAAAGAGTAGAACTTTCCATGAATTAACTCATCTATGCCATGTTAAGAAACCTGTCTGGGTTGGGCATGATGGCTGATTCCTATAGTCCCAGCACTTTAGGAGGCTGAGCTGGGAGAATCGCTCGAGACAAGGAGTTCAAGACCACCCTGGGCAATATAGCGAGACTCTCTACAAAAATTGGAAAACAGCCAGGCATGGCTGAGGCGGGAGGATCCCTTGAGCCTAAGAGTTCCAGGCTGCGGCAAGCTGGAATTGTACCACGGCACTCCAGCCTGAGTGACAGAGCAAGACCTTAACTTAAAAAAAGAAAGAGGCTGGCTGGGTGCAGTGGCTCACACCTGTAATCCCAGCACTTTGGGAGGCCAAGGCAGGTAGATCACCTGAGGTCAAGAGTTCAAGACCAGCCTGGCAAACATGGTGAAACCCTGTCTCTACTAAAAATAAAAATAAATAAATAAATAAATTAGCTGGATATGGTGGCATGCTTGTAGTTCCAGCTACTTGGGATGCCGAGGCAGGAGAATCACTTGAACCCAAGAGGTGGAGGTTTCAGTGAGCCAAGATTGTGCCACTGTCCTCCAGCCTGGGCAACAAAGCGAGATGCTGTCTCAAAAAAGAAAAAAAAAAAAATTTAAAGAAAGAAGCTGGCCACAGTGACTCATGCCTATAATCCCAGCAATTTGGGAGGCCAAGGCAGGCAGATCACTTAAGGTCAGGAGTTCAAGACCCTCCTGGCCAACATGGTGAAACCCCGTCTCTACTAAAAATACCAAAATTAGCCGGGGGTGGTGGCATGGACCTGTAATCCCAGCTACTTGGGAGGCTGAGGCAGGAGAATTGCTTGAACATGGGAGGCAGATGTTGCCTTGAGCCCAGATGGCACCACTGCACTCCGGGCAATAGAGAGAGAAGAAAGAGAGAGAGGAAGAGAAAGAGAGAGAGAAAGAGAGAAAAGAAAGAAAAGGAGGGAAGGGAGGGAGGGAGCGAGGGAAGGAAGGGAGCTTGTTCAACCCTTTTCCACTGAATTGTGATTTGCCTGATTGGTATCAAGATGATGCGTGTATCAACTTTGGTTAGTGCAATTGACTTAATCCTTGCTCATCTGGCCCTGGTTGAGTAACATGTGGGGTGTGGCCTTGCTCATCTCCACACCCTTTCCTGAGCCCCTACTCCAGGCCCAGGCCTCTGCTGGCCCCAGGGGCCAAAGATGCTCAGGGTCACTTTCGGAGCATTTAGACACTGTGGCCTTTTAGTCCATACAGATACTATATGGATATAAACCAATTACACACTGAGGAAGAGGCACAACTGAGTTTGGGGTAGGAACAGGCAGAGAGGTTTCACAGGAGGGGACTTTGCAGCCATGTGTTGCAGGATGAACAGGAGAACAAGTGGCAGGTCACACTGTCTGCAGGGATTGAGTCAACCAGCTAATTGCTGCACAGCCCTTCACTACATGCTGTGTGACCTGCGTGATGGGGCGTCCTCTCTGCTTGCAAAAGTCATCTCTTGAGGAAAGTGTTTCTGGCAGAAGAGTTCCCCGGCACATATCCTCGACTTTCCTTTTCTCAGTTTCTGTGTTTGCTTTTGTTAACCCGGTGGACCGGTCCGTGAAGCCTGTTGGTGGCGGTGGTGACTGGGAGCACCTGTCTCCCTCCTCATTAGGATGATCTGCCTGTTGTCAGCCACAGCTCCTTGCAGGAAGCTGTCATGTGAGCTCGTATATGTCACTCCACTGAGTACTCATTTTCAATTCCTTTACTCCTTCCTCCCGTGTGAACCCACCACCTTTCAATCCAGCGTCCTGTGCAGACCAGGGGGAGAACACATGCAATGGGCCACCAAACCCTTGGGGACAGGGACTGTGGGGAATTCTCCAGGGTAGAAGGAGCTTCAGCGGCCTGAGTCCTCATCCAGGCCTGTGGAGAGCAGTGACCTGTTTTGTCAAGGCTGCTGGAAGATATTCCCAGAGCCTCCCAGATGGCACCATTTGTGTACCGTGAGCCCCACTTGAACACTCCATTTATTAAAATCTGAATTGACAAAACAAATACCTCAAGGGTGCACCAAGTTTTATGCCTTCTACTCAGCATTCAGAGTGCTTCCTCAATCAGAGAGTCCTGTGTTGCAGCAAACCTGACTATTCTTTTTCCATAGGGTCATTCTTCACAGTGTTCAATTATCTCAAATTCTCAAGGGCACTCGTCCTTTTGATGCTGTATCTGCTGCTCCCCTCTGATGGTGGGTCCATTTCTCGTATGAGTGCATCTTTCTCACGTGTGCATGTGTATGGACGTGTGTGCGTGTGCATGTGTGTGCATATGTGTACATGAGCACGTGTGTGTGCGTGTATGCAGTTGTGCTCGTGTACATGCACGTGCGAGTGTGCGTGTGTGTGCACAAGCATGTGTCCCGTGAGCTCTGGCATGTGGAAATGGCCCCATAGAGCAGCTCTAGGTTTGCCTCTGCTGAGGACCCCAGTATTTCACTACACTATGATTCATTTTCATGTTCATTTATTGGCTCCTTATGGCCACAGCAAGCAGGAAGAGTCCATTTGGATTCCACATCCTTGTGTGATACAGGTTTGGGGGTTCAGAGTCTCAAGGAAGCTTTTTTTCTTTTCTCACCCAGAGCCATGGCAAAATTAACTTCCATGCTTGGGTGGGAAGGCAACGTTTTTCAGTCCCCTCGACACAGTGGTCCCACCATTCCAGGCCCCAGATTTTAGCAGGGGCCAGTTACAGCTCCCCATCATTTGCATGCTAGAGACTGGGTCTCCTATCCCATGGGCCGATATCTAGGTTCACTATCTTCCTAAGCCATCATGGCACCAGCTCTCATGGGTACCACTCTGGTGCGAGCTGCCTTCATGGCTGGTACCTGGGAAATTATTTTTTTTATGGCTTGGCCATGGATTTGAACTTTTAAATATATATATAATTTTTTTTTTAAGACAAAGTCTTGCTTTGTCTCCCAAGCTAGAGTGCAGTGGCCCAATCTCGGCTCACTGCAACCTCTGCCTCAGCCTCCCAAGTAGCTGGGATTACAGGTGCATGCCACCACACCTGGCTAATTTTTGTATTTTTAGTTGAGACAGGGTTTCACCATATTAGCCAGGCTAGTCTTGAACTTCTGACCTCAAGTGATCTGCCTACCTTAGCCACCCAAAGTGCTGGGATTACAGGTGCGAGCCACCATGCCTGGCCTAAAAAATATATTTTTTAATTTATTATTGGCAGGAAGAGGGTGATCCACATTAGTTCATTGCATCACCTTCTGAAACTCATAGAGTCATTATTTTTTTTTTAAGTAGTATAAGACCAAAAAAATTTAGAGTAGGCCTTAAAAACCTGTGTAATTGGCTGGGCACAGTGGCTCACACCTGTAATCTCAGCACTTTGGGATGCCAAGGTGGTGGATCAAGAGGTCAGAAGTTCGAGACCAGCCTGGCCAACATGGTGAAACCCCATGTCTATTAAACATACAAAAATTAGCTAAGTGTGGTGGTGCGCGCCTGTAATCCCAGCTACTCAGGAGGCTCAGGCAGGAGAATTGCTTGAACCTGGGAAGTGGAGGTTGCCATGAGCTGAGATTGCACCACTGCACTCCAGTCTGGACAACAGAGCAAGACTCTGTCCAAAAAAAAGAAAAACCGTGTAATTGTTATATAGAGCTTCCTGACAGCCAAAGGGAAATGAGATATATACAAGGTTCTCTCTCTCTCTCTCTCACACACACACACATGCGTACGCACGCACACACACACACACACACACAGAAGAAAACATTGTCAAGTGTAAGAAAAACTTCCTTTTTACCTTAGTATAATTTTTTTTTTTTTTTTGAGACAGGGTCTCACTCTGTCGCCCAGGAGTTCAGTGGTACGATCACAACTCAGTGCAGCCTTGACCTCCCGGCTCCAGCAATCCTCCCACCTCAGCATCCCAAGTAGCTGGGACCACAGGCACCTGCTACCATACCCAGCTAATTGTTTACTAATTGTTTACATTTTTTGTAGAGCTAGAATCTCCCTATGTTGTTCAGACTGGTCTTGAACTGCTGGGCTCATGCAATCCTCCTGCCTCAGCCTCCCAAAGTGCTGGAGTTACAGGAGTGAACCTCCCGTGCCCTGCCCTACCTTAATAAAATTAAACCCTGATCTTCCAGTGTTGGAAATAGAGGGAGAATCTCTAGGTGGGGAGGAGTAGACAGCTCCTGTTATTCTAAATGGGTGTATAATGTTTACATTTTTTCTTAGTATAAAATTAATAGGTGCTAGTTTTAGAAAATATGACAACTCCATATAACCAAAAAGAAAGTAAAACTCTTGGTTACTTGATGTTCAATAAACCATAACCTTGGTCATGCATCTACGGAGTACTTAGAATCGATACACAGAATCATGACTCTGAGGTGTCCCCTGAATCCTCAAAGAAAGACGAAGCTTGCCAAGGAGGTGGAGTGAATGGACTCCGACATCAAATTGCTCTGCCACTTGCTGCATAACACCAGACACATTGACCTCTCTGTATCTGTTTCCTCATCTGTAAAACTGGAATAATAACAGTACCTACTTGAAAGATTGCAAAGATTATATGAGTGTATAAATATAAATTCTGGGTACATAGCTATATAAAGTTTTGCTATATTCATAGAAATCATTTTAGGCCAGGTGTGGTGGTTCACACCTGTAATCCCAGCACTTTGGGAGGCCAAAGCGGTGGATCACGAGGTCAGGAGTTCGAGACCAGCCTGGCCAATATGGTGAAACCATGTCTCTACTAAAAATACAAAAATTAGCCGGGCGCAGTGGCAGGCGCCTGTAATCCCAGCTACTCAGGAGGCTGAGGCAGAAGAATCACTTGAATCCAGGAAGCAGAGGTTGCAGTAAGCCAAGATCGAGCAACCACACTCCAGCCTGGGCAACAGAGTGAGACTCTGTCTCAAAAAAATAAACAAAATAAATTATTTTAATGTTATAGTTTTATTATTGGCAGATTGATCATACACAAAAGTCATATCTGGTAACTCATTTGTCTAGACGAGTTGATGAACCAGAACACTGCCTTCCTTGACCATGCTGGATAACAGGAAGCTCACTGTCCTTGTTGTAGAGGAACACAGTAGACAGGATGGTTAACATGATTCTGAGCTCATATTGAGCTTAATATAGATACAAACACCTAGATACAGAAATAATCACAGATTTATGTGCATGCTTGGGTTGGTATGTGTGTATATTTTGCCCAACTCTGCCCACTGAGTGGGCCTCAGTAGCGATGACCATAGCCAATATCCAGG
Source organism: Colobus angolensis palliatus (assembly GCF_000951035.1). NCBI lineage: Eukaryota > Metazoa > Chordata > Mammalia > Primates > Cercopithecidae > Colobus > Colobus angolensis. The sequence goes on from NW_012116744.1 coordinate 2,700,932, forward strand.
TCTTGTTTGCTAAACCGTGTTCTCCAATGTAAGGAACCAGGGCTCCTTGGAGAAATAGTTGATGCTAGAAGTAAAGCAAGGCAAATACAAGATAAGCCCGGAGCATCTTGCAATGCCAGAAAGTTTAAAAGAGCTTAGAAAACAAAAAAGATGGGGGCATGTGGGCAGATCACAGGGAGCCCAGGGCCAGCCCGAAAGAACCCCAACAGCCAAAGCTGGAATAATCTGAGCAACAAAATAATGATAGTATTTGGACTATAACCTAAAATATAACATAAACACACTTGCATCCATACTGATATAAATACGCTTTTTATTTATAATTGAAGATCATAATTTATTTATGATGGAAAAGATTAATAAATAGAAGAGGCAAATCTTCCTCGAAGAAGAATTTATGTTGATGCTCCCCACCAGGAAGTGGAGCTTAACCTCCATTCCACCCTATATGGGCCGCACCTAGTATTTTCCTTCTTTTTAAAAAAAATAATTTTAAAATAGGCCAGGCACTGTAGCTCATACCTGTAATCCCAGCACTTTGGGAGGACAAAGCAAGCAGATCACTTGAGGTCAGGAGTTCAAGACCCTCCTGGCCAACATGG
>NW_012116744.1:2708608-2709044 GCF_000951035.1 Colobus angolensis palliatus
ATGAACTCAGGAGACGGAGCTTGCCACTGAACTCCAACCTGGGCGACAGAAAAGAAAGAAAAGAAAAGAAAAGGAAAAGAAAAAATATCATATCCCATCAATACCCTTGGAGGCATTTCCTCCGCATTTAGTGCCTGGAACGCATTCCAGTTTTCCAAGGCTCCTTCCGCAGCTGTTGTCATTCATGTCCTTTTCTAAAAGGCATTTTCTCCATGTGCAAAATTTTTTTAGCACAAATTTGGGCTCTATGCTTGTTCTCTGAAGAAAGATGCCAACAGTGCCACCATTTGGAAGGAGTTTTAATTTCTCACTGGATTAAAAATAATCTCTCTACTGTCTGTATTTATTTGGTATAAGCTGCCAAAACTTACCTATGTAGTCTCATGCTTTCATTTTTATAACAGAAGAAGTATAAACCAGAGTCTAAAATAAGTCA
>NW_012116744.1:2713044-2723758 GCF_000951035.1 Colobus angolensis palliatus
AGGCCAAATTCGGCACACAGGTTTATTTTAGTAAGTCCCATGTAACTTAAAAAACAAACAAACAAACAATTTTACATGAAAATCTGGATTTCTGTATTCTCTTGAAACAGCAGTTCTGGCAACCCGAGGCTCACATTTCCATATGGCTACAACTAGCTGGACCTGAAAAGAGGGTTCCTCATCGAGTCGACATATGGGCCCTCCAGAACACCACGGTCCTCTTCGATCCAAATTGTACAACATCCAGTTTGCCCCGCACATGCCTCTCTGCAGTGCATCGAATTTCCCAGTCCTGATCTAGAATATCAAATACCTTCTTGGTTTAAATGATTTCCTTTAAAACGTCATAAAGAGAAAAAGAAAATCACTAAAGATGCGAAGCAAAATGAACCTTGTACAAATCTTATATAAAACAAGCTTAAAGCCATTACTTTACACATTTCTACAATAAAATAATAATTTTAAAAGTTTTTTTGTAGCGATGGGAGTCTCACCATGTTGCCCAGGCTACTCTAGAACTCCTGGCCTCAAGCGATCCACCCCCCTTGGCCTCCCAAAGTGTTGGGATTACAGGTGTGAGCCACCACGCCTGGCCCAACACCATTTTATTATAAGTGTTCTGCTTTTGAAATGATACTTTCGAAGCTGTCAGCCAAAATTGGGGTTCTTGATACAACACTACTCAGGGCAAGAAACAAAGTCACTTTCCAGCCAGTCCCCGTGGTCCCAGTCTTATGAAGTCTTAGCAACTTTTTTTTTTTTTTTTAACAGTCTCGCTCTGTCAGCCAGCCTGGAGTGCAGTGATGCAATCTCGGCTCACTGCAAACTCTGCCTCCCATGCTCAAGCAATTCTCCTGTCTCAGCCTCCCAAGGAGCTGGGACTACAGGCGTGTGCCAAGACGCCCAGCTAATTTTTGTATTTTAAGTAGAAATGGGGTCTGGCCATGTCGGTCAGGCTGGTCTCGAACTCCTGGCCTCAAGTGATCTGCCTGCCCGGCCTCTTAGCAACTTTAAATTACATGCTTGGTGTTTTCCTAAATTTGAAGTGTAATGATGGCTTAGAAAACATCACTTCTCAGATGATGAAGCATGATCAATGGTGTTGAAAGAGGGAAACAAATGAGTGCCTTTACTGCCTCCTTCACCATAGTGACAGCACTGCTAGAGAGATGTGAAACTTTGCTGTGAAAATGACAGAGCCTGCTCCAAGCAGAGTGGCGCAAACACAACTGAGAGCGCACTCCGGCATTCTGACCACAGGCGGCACCTGAGCGTGTCGTAGTCATCCACATCCCGACTGCTCAGGCTGTGTTGGACACTGACTTTCTAACATCTGTGCCTTAAGCAAAACTGCACGTTGTCACTTCTTTCCTAAAAACTTCATCTGTAATAACACTAGACAGCAAAAAAAGGACTGATTTTTTTCAGCCTAATAGAATGTATATCCCACTTTAGTCTGTATTTATTATAATAAATTTTTTCTTTGTTTTAAGTGTTTCTAAATTATCTCCTATCCCCCACATTTTACAGCCCTAAATCAAGAGCCATACACACTATGTCTTGGACTCACAATCTTTTATATCTATCTGTCTACGGTCAGTGGGAGTTGGTAGAGAAGTATCTGGAAAGTGGAGTCCAAGGTGGGAAATCACAAAGGCCAATTGTCCAGCAGGGAGAGAGGACCAGGGTGAGCCCGGGAGACACAGGGATCTCAAACACCCCACCTGGAACTACTCCATCTCCTGAGACCAAAGGCTTGATCCAGGCCACCTTCTGGACCTGGTGGCTCCGCCACCGGCCTGGACCATCTGAGCTGCCCTCCTTAGGGCTTCTCTTCTCCGGGCAGACAAAGAACAGAATCTATGCCCTCTGCTTCAGGCTTGCCAAAACCCTGCACCTTCTAACCCGATGACATGGGATAGAAAGAAGATCAAACTTTAGGACATAGAGCCCTCAGGAAAATTAAATGCACACCAGGTAGCGTATTTCTACTAGATTATTCTTTACTGTTTTATTTTTATTTGTTTTTGAAAACGGAGTCTCACTCTGTCACCCAGGCCGAAGTGCAGTGGCGTGATCTCTGCTCACTGCAACCTCTGCCTCCCAGGTTCAAGTGATTCTTGTGCCTCAGCCTCCTGAGTAGCTGGAACTACAGGTCGTGCCTCCACACCCAGCAAACTTTTTTGTATTTTTAGTAGAGACGGGATTTCACCATGTTGGCCAGGCTGGTCTCCAACTCCTGACCTCAGGTGAACCGCCTGCCTCAGCCTCCCAAAGTGCTGGGATAACAGCTGTGAGCCACTACGCCCAGCCTGGATTATTCTTTACATGATGTCACAGGAAGGGCTTATTGCTGGAACCAGATGGGACCAGATACAGGTGAAGGAGAAGACCAGCCAGGCAGTTCCCAGAACTAAGACCTAAAGAAATGCGAAGAGAATAATAACACTGTAGCAGGCCGGGCGCGGTGGCTCAAGCCTGTAATCCCAGCACTTTGGGAGGCCAAGACGGGCGGATCACGAGGTCAGGAGATCGAGACTATCCTGGCTAACACGGTGAAACCCCGTCTCTACTAAAAAATACAAAAAAAACTAGCCGGGCGAGGTGGCGGGCGCCTGTAGTTCCAGCTACTCAGGAGGCTGAGGCAGGAGAATGGCGTAAACCCGGAAGGCGGAGCTTGCAGTGAGCTGAGATCCGGCCACTGCACTCCAGCCTGGGCGACAGAGCGAAACTCCATCTCAAAAAAAAAAACACTGTAGTAGAAGAAGGTCCACCTTTGCCCTTCCCTACCCCCTGCCTGTATTTATCCCACACAAAAGAAAAAGAGGCCTTGGTTGAGGGGCTGGCAGACTGGGTGGGGCAAGAAAAGAGAAGAGAGGGAAAGTGATGAGTGTGGATAATGGGAACCAGTGCTTTTCCATAGACAGTGTGGAAGAAAACACATTGCAAGCAAAGGATCTGAGAGCATAGGAGGCCTGTGTTCCCCTGTGTGGGAAAGTTGCAAAACCCCAGAGAGGAAATGACCACATAGGCGTCTAGGGGGATGTGGTCACAGGGGGTGACAGTTACTTCCTAAACCTGTGCACAGCAATGGAGGCCACAGAAGAATAGCCCTGACCCTATTCACAACAGCATGGACCAGTCCACTGGACCTGACCAGACAGACGTGGACGGATGGCTGTGTGGACACCTGGTAGGCAATGTGGAGGACAAACCCCGACTTCCTGGTATTACAGAAGCCCTGGGGCTTAGACAATACCCCAGGACAGGGAAGAATGTCACATTTCCACAACCTTAGTCAATTGGCGGTTCTAAGTAGAAGTTAAATTGGGTTATAGGCTGGGTATGGTGGCTCATGCCTGTAATCCTATCACTTTGGGAAGCAGAGGCTGGCCGATCACCTGAGGTCAGGAGTTTGAGACCAACTTGGCAACCATGGTTGGTAAAAAAATACAAAACTTAGCCGGGCATGGTGGTCTGTGCCTGTAATCCTAGCGACTCAGGAGGCTGAGGCCAGAGAACTGATGGAACTCAGGAGGCGGAGGCTTCAGTGAGCTGAGATTGCACCACTGCACTCCAGCCTGGGCAACAGAGTGAGACTCCATCCCAATAAATAAATAAATAAATAGATTATAGAACAATAGAAAATGCTCTATTTCTTGAACACCTCAGCTGTATATCCACCACAAAGTAGAAATTGGTCTAGTTTTGGCCAAGAATGACAGCACTGTGAATTTGAAATCATAAAACATTCCCTGCCACACACACCATGGTCAGTGTGTCTGAATAATGCATGGTATTGTATTACTTATTGGGAATGAGTGGTTTATTTTATGATCTAAAATTCAAACCCTTTAATATGCATCCCAAGGGATCATCTGATTTGGAAAAAGAAAAAGAAAAACTAAAGAATGAATAAGACTACAGAAAAAGTACAAACTGTTTTATTGGATTTTTTTCTAATATGAACTCTGCATTGGCCACAGAAGGTAAAATAATAAACCTGTCAGTTTTGGGGTACAATTTTTATTAAAATTTGGTGAAAATGCAAAGATGTACATTGCATGCCCCCTTATAATAGAATGGGGATATATACGCATAGAAAATATCTGAGATGATGTCTAAGAGATAATTATTCACAGAAATTGCTCCCTGGAAGAGGGAACTGGGGATCCAGAGTAGGGAAGAAACTATTTTCTCCTTATGCATGTATTACTTTAATTTTAAAAGCAACATCAGCAATTAGCCAAAGAAAAAGCCAAGGTCATCTGTAGATCAAAACTATTAGGGAAGTAGGCTGAGGAAGCATATGAGCAAAGAGTAGGACAGAGGAGGCCGCCAGAACTGCAGGCACACAGCTCCTACAGTTTTGGTTCCAGGTTCCCGGTGGTGTGTCTTACTCCATTTTGGCTGCTACAAAATACCATAAACTGATGTCTTCTAAACCACAGAAATGTATTGCTTATATTTCTGGAGTCTGGGAAGTCCAAGATCAAGGCATGAGCAGATCTGGTGTTTGGCAAGCGCCTGTTTCTGATTCATCGATGATGACTTTTTGCTGTGTTTGAATGAGCTCCCTCAGGCCAATTGTATGAGAGGACTGATCACCTCCCAAGAGGCCCATCTCCCAACATCACCTTGGGTGTTAGAGCTTCAACCTGTGAATTTGGGGAGGACACAAAGTTTCCAACCATAGTATGATGGTTTCTAGTCTTGGATCCCAGAGTTCAAACCTTGTAAATCCTATAACAAAACATTATTTTTTCCCATTTTTATCAAAAATAGAGATTTATTAGGTCAATGTGACATAATGGCATAAAGCACTAAACCATTTGACAGGGCATCCTTTCAAAAGTGAAAAGCAGTGTATGATTATATAGCTTCCCCACTAATCCTTGTTACCAACAGCTACTTAATCTAATCCTGAAGATAGAGTACAATATTCTTTCTACAACACACTGAATACTCACTTCAATTTATTGTACTTTTTTCTAAATGTACCTCTCTTCCTTCTGGCAGCAGGGACATTTCATTAGCAAATAAATGGGGTCTTGTGCCCGTCTGACAGTCTCACACCTGTCCAACAATCCCAGACCCTGGGTCCGGCCAGGGACAGGCCAACTCTAGGGTTCTCTGCCAAGGGAAGTCCTGGAAAGACAAGCCCCTAGGCCACCCCGAGGGAGGGGGATCGTTCCAGGATAAGGGAAAAGCAAAAAGAAATTGAACCTGGCTGGGGTCGGTGGTTCACACCTGTAAGCCCAGCACTCTGGGAGGTCAAGGTGGGCAGATCGCCTGAGCCCTGGAGTTCAAGACCAGCCTGGGCAACATGGTGAAACCCCATCTCTATTAAAAATACAAAAATTAGCCCGGCATGGTGTCAGACCCCTGTAATCCCAGCTACTCAGGGGGCTGAGGTGGGGGAATCGCTTGAACCCGGGTGGTGAAGGCTGCAACGAGACCAGATGGCGCCACTGCACTCCAGCCTGGGAGACCCTGTCTCTTCCGGGGCAGGAAGTTCCTTTGCTGCCAGGGTTCGGATGCCGCAATAGCCTGCTCTCCCTGTTTCAGGCCTGTTCCATGCACTCGGCCAGTTTCTGGGCCAGCGGCGGCGCATGGGCCTCAGCGCTTGGGAGACCCTTCTCTGGGGAGGGTTTCTCTGGGGCCTTCTGGCCTCCTTTAGCCACAGAGGCCCTGTTCAAGTTTTCTCCTTATTCTTCTGGCTCCCGCCCAGGGGGTGCGCTCTGGAGGCCGCGTCGCTGCACGTGGGCTCCTCTGAGCACAGACGGACCCTGGAAGGATCCAGGCGCCGAGAGCCAGCGTCTGCGGGACCCGCGGGCGGGACCCAGGCCTGAGGCCGCGGGTGCCAACCAGGGAGGATGTCCTGGGGCCTGGAGAAAGGGAGGTAGCGAGAGGGCCACGCTTCTTCTCCATGCCGCTCACCGCCGTGCACCGCAGTCCAACGAAACCTTTACACGAGTAGGCTCCAGGGGATCTCTGCTCCTTACCATCCAAAGAGCCCTTACTGAAGTCATCGATCTTTTGGGAAGGAAGGCTGATTTGAAAACGAGATGTCTCAACCAGCACTTCCAGCTCACCAGCTTTCCGCATTAGCAACAAGAATTGGATTCATTTTTTACTCTGTGTTTTTCACCGTTTATGGCCGGGCTTCAAAGATGCCTCTCGCCTGCCTTCCCTTGGCCACGATTCTAACAGACGGACTGAATTCTGTATCATGTGGCTTATACGCTCTGTTCTGGCAGATCTGTATAGTTGCTAATATGATGGCGCGTTTTACTTATTAATATATTTCAGGGTCTAGTAATTTGTTTTCTGTAAAGGGCCAGCTAGTAAATATTTTAGGCTTTGCAAGCCTTTGGGCTCTGTCACAACTACTCAACTCTGCTGTTGTGCTGTGTAACCACAGACAATACAAAATGAATAGGCATGGCTGTATTCCAATAAAACTTTATTTACAAAAACAGGCAGAGAGTTGGATTTGGCCCACAGACCAAAGAGAGTATATATCAGAGAGTTTGCTGATCTCTGATATATTTTATTGCAAACAAAATAAAAAGCACCCACAGGGAGAGCAAGAATCGAATTCCCAAGAGGACAGGGTATACTGTCAATGGCTAAATGTAGGCTTTGGAAGATTAAGTTTTCTCAAACCTATGTCCCAGCTGGGCATGATGGCTCACATCTGTAATCCCAGCACTTTGGGAGGCCAAGGCAGGAGAATCACTTGAGCCCAGGAGTTTGAGACCAGCCTGGGCAACATAGGGAAACCCCGTGTCTACAAAAAACACAAAAAAGTTGACCAGCCTGGTGGCATTTGCCGGTAGTCCCAGCTACTCAGGAGGCTGAGATGGGAGGACCACCTGAGCCTGGGAAATAGAGGTTGCCATGAACCATGATTGTGCCACTGCACTCCAGCCTGAGCAATAGAGTGAGACCCTATCTCAACAACAACAATAAATAAACAAATAAGAAATAAGAAAACTCTCCCAGTCATTGCTATGGTTTAAATATTTGTTCACTCCAAAACTCACGTTGAAATATAATCTCCAGTCCAGGCACAGTGGCTCACGCCTGTAATCCCAGCACTTTGGGAGGCTGAGGCGGGCAGATCACAAGGTCAGGAGATCAAGACCATCCTGGCTAACTCGGTGAAACCCCGTCTCTACTAAAAATACAAAAAATTAGCGGGGCGTGGTGGCGGGCGCCTGTAGTCCCAGCTACTCGGGAGGCTGAGGCAGGAGAATGGTGTGAACAGGGGAGGCGGAGCTTGCAGTGAGCCGAGATCGCACCACTGCACTCAAGCCTGGGTGACAGAACAAGACTCAGTCTCAAAAAAAAAAAAAGAAATATAATCTCCAATAATTTGGCAGTACTGAGAGGTGGAGCCTTTAAGAAGTGACTGGGTCATGAGGGCCCTGCCTGCATGAGTGGGTTAACCCATTACTGGATTAATGGATGAGTGGGTTATTATGGGAACTGGTGGCATTATAAGAAGAGGAAGATGGAACTGAGCATGCACACTCAGTCTCACACCATGTGATGCCCTGCACCACCCTGGGACTCTGCAGAGAGTCCTCACTAGCAAGAAGGCCCTCACCAGATGCAGCCCCTTGGCCTTGGACTTCTCAGCCTCCATAACTATAAGAAATACATTCCTTTTCTTTCTAGATTTCCCAGTTTTGGGTATTGTGCTGTAAGCCACAGAAAATAGCCTAAGACAGTCATTGAAACACTTAAATATACAGAAAGATTTCTTTTTTGAACAAGAAGAACATATTTATACAGACAATTTGGAATGTATGTATCTTGTTTCTAGGTCAGCAATGGTGGGTGGATTATTTGCATCTGATTAGTCCTAGAACATTTTACTCTCTCCTTTTCTAGTCATTCTTCTCCTTCAGTGTTCTCATTCTATGTCATTTTGGTGTTTCACTTGAGTCTCATAGACTATTTGATATTTCCTCTAATTAGCATTTCTTTCATGGCTTCTCAGAGTTGTTACATGTCATTCTGCTATTTTTTAAAATAATAATTTTTTTTAAAGAGATGAGGTCTCACTGTATTGCCCAGGCTGGTCTTGCACTCCTGGGCTCAAGCTATCCTCCTGCCTCGGCCTCCCAGAATGCTGGGATTACAGGCGTGAGTCAATGTATCGAGCTTTATTCTACTATGTTTGTGTTTCTTATTTTTAAGTCTTTGATAAAGTAATAACATCTCAGAATATATAACTCTTACAAATGCTTAGGTAAACTGTATTAATAAGTCAACACTTATTAAGCATCAGAAATTGTTTCAAGGGATTTACCTGCATTGACGTACTCTTAGTAATTCTACAAGGTAGGTACCTATCACTCCTTCATTTCACAAATGGAGGAACCAAGACATAAAGAGGTTAGGTCACATGGCTCATAAATCATGCTCAGCCTTGAACTCCTGCAGCCTCCCCCAGGGCCCTTGCTATTAGCCACTCCACTGTGCCATGCTATATTGCAGAAGGCAGATGCTAACATGGTCTCCAAATTCCCACCCACTGTTGTACACAGCCTGATTGCAAGTGGGCTTATGAATATAATGAAATATCACAATAATGATTATGTTTCTTTATACAGAAAGAGGAGTTTTGCAGATATGATTAGGATGCCTGAGCAGTTGACTTTGAGTTAATTTAAAAAATTTATCTTAGTTGGCTCTGACCTAATCAGTTGATACCTTAAAAGGCCTGAGTCCTTTTGGAAGTCAGAGATTTAAAGTGTGAGAAGAGGCCACATTGCAGATGTACCAGAATGATCTCTAGGAGCTGGGAGTGGTCCCTAGTCAACAGCTATCAAGACCATGGGGGCCTTAGTCCCACAATTGCAAGGATACGAGTTCTGCCAACAACCTGAGGGAAACCAGGAGTGGATCTTTCCCTAGTGGAGCCTCCAGATGAAGGCTGCTGGCTGACACCTTGATGGCAAGGTGAGACCCTGAGCAAACACCCCAGCTACCCTGTGCCCAAACCTCAGACCTATAATAATTAGCTGATGGCCGGGCACGGTGGCTCTTGCCTGTAATCGCAGCACTGTGGGAGGCCAAGGTGGGTGGATCACCTGAGATCAGGAGTTTGAGACAGCCTGACCAATATGGTGAAACTCCGTCTGTACTAAAAAGACAAAAATTAACTGGGCATGGTGGTGGGTGCCTGTAATCTCAGTTACTCGGGAGGCTGAGGCAGGAGAATTGCTTGAATTGGGGAGGTGGAGGTTGCAGTGAGCCAAGGTTGTGCCGCTGCACTCCACCCTGAGTGACAGAGTGAGACTCAGTCTCAAAAAAATAAAAATAGGCCAGGCGCAGTGGCTCATGCCTGTAATCCCAGCACTTTGGGAAGCCAAGGTGGATGGTTCACCTGAGGTTAGGAGTTTGAGACCGGCCTGACAAACATGGTGAAACCCCGTCTCTATTAAAAATACAAAAATTAGCCAGGCATGGTGGCAGGCACCTGTAATCACAGCTGCTGGGAAGGCTGAGGCAGGAGAATCGCTTGAACCTGGGAGGCGGAAGTTGCAGTGAGCCGCGATCATGCCATTGCCCTCCACTCTGGGTGATAAGAGCAAAACTCCATCTCAAAAATAAATAAATAAATAAAATAAAAATAAATAGATATTAAATAAAAATTTTAAAAAGAATATTCTGAAATATGCATACTTCTTTTTTTAAAAAGTCACTAGGGGATGGGCATAGAAAGCCATATGTTAGTTTAAGGTCTTAGTGGGTACTAACGCCTGTGAAGTGGAGGAAGCAGGAAAGAGAAGGGGACCAGGCGCCGTGGCTCACGCCTGTAATCCCAACACTTCAAGATGCTGAGATAAGTGGATCGCTTGAGGTTAGGAGTTCGAGACCAGCCTGGCCAACATGGTGAAACTCTGTCTCTACAAAAAAATACAAAAATTAGCTGGGTATGGTGGCGGGCACCTGTAGTCCCAGCTACTTGGGAGGCTGAGGCAGGAGAATTGCTTGAACCCAGGAAGTAGAGGCTGCAGTGAGCCGAGATCATGCCACTGCACTCCAGCCTAGGTGACAGAGCAAGGCTCTGTCTCAAAAAAAAAAAAAAAAAAGAAGAAGAAGAAGAAGAAGAAGGAGAAGGAGAAGGAGAAGGAGAAGAGGATAACTAAGAAATGCAGAGGTGAAGAGTGCAGAGTTCCAGGATCAACAGTTGCAAAACAACCTGGATGGGTTTTATGGACTCACTGCATGCTTGAAATTATCCTGGGTGGGCCTGGTCTAATCAGATGAGCCCTTAAAAGGGACTAGACATGCCCAGCTGAACTTGGAGAAATCCACACATGCCTTTCTACACAGGGATGTCATTGACTCTGATTTCACAGTTGAGCACCCATTGTATGTCCAGAAAATCCTGCTGAATTCAATCCCTCAGCACACAACTGGGTTCTTCTCTGCATCTGTTTGTTATCATTTGATCCTTTGGAACTGTCCCTGTCGCCTCCCTGCTTTTGTTCCTTTACTCTGTTTTATCCATCAAACACACAGGAGATATTTATCAATTAATTATAAGAAAGTGAAACTGAACCAGAAACATTAGAAAAGCCTCAGGGAAATGCCTTTGTATAAAGTCAGACAGGAGTTCCCTGTCCTGATTGCCTTATCACTTTATGTTTCTGGACATTCTTTTATTTTTATTTTTATTATTTTATTATTT
>NW_012116744.1:2724739-2725950 GCF_000951035.1 Colobus angolensis palliatus
GGATTACAGGTGCGAGTCACTGCACCCAGCCCAGTTTCTCTACTTTGGCCAATTAAATCAACTTTCATGGGCTTGTAATGCACTCTGAGATCTCAGGTTCACTCTACCAGCATTCCTGAAATTCACAATCATATAAGCAAGACACCAAAGTCAAAAACCATTAAAGGGAAAGATAAAAAGATCTGACTGCATAAAATTTCTGAATATGAAAAAAAAAACTAAAAGGCCAGCAATAAACTGAGAAAAGAATTGGATATATAAGACAAAGCATTAATATATTTAATTATATATAAACACTCATAAATCTGTATGAAAACTTAAACAACCAAATAGAAAAGTGGGCAAAGGACATGGGTAAGCAATAAAAAAATAGCTAATAGACTTAATACACTTTTTTTTTAAAGAGAGGGTCTCACTCTGTCACCCAGGCTAGAGTACAGTAGCTCAATCACAGCTCACTGCAGCCTCAACCCCCTGGGCTCAAGAGATCTTCCTGCCTCAACCTCATGAGTAGCTGGGACTACAAACATGTGCCACCATATCTGGCTAATTTTTTCTTATTTTTTGTAGAGACAGGGTCTCACTATGTTGTCCAGGCTGGTCTCAATCTCGTGGGCTCAGGCGACCTGCCTGCTCAGCCTCCCAAAGTGCTGGGATTACAGGTGTGAGCCACCATGCCTCTCTTGTTTCCTCAATTTTAAAAACTAGTGGGGTTATATTTCATTGTATGGGTACTCCATTATTTATTTAACAAATCCCTATTGCATCTGTGTCTATTTTGCTAGTATAATTAGTGCTGCTGTATACATGATTTTACTTAAATATTTGTGCACATACATGGTTATTTTCTCATGATACATTTCTAGTTATGTCTCTAAGCATTGGGATATGTTTTTTGTTTTTTGTTTTTTTGAGACAGAGTCTCAGTCTGTCACCCAGGCTGGAGTGCAGTGGTTCAATCTTGGCTCACTGCAACCTCCACCTCCTGGGATCAAGCGATTCTCCTGCCTCAGCCTCCTGACTAGCTGTGATCACAGGCGTGCACCACCACACCCCACTAATTTTTTGTATTTTTAGTAGAGACGGGGTTTCACCATGTTGGCCAGGCTGGTTTTGAACTCATGACCTCAAGTGATCTGCCTGTCGTGGCCTCCCAAAGTACTAGGATTACAGGTGTGAGTCACCACGCCCGATGGCTTATGTTTTTTATT
>NW_012116744.1:2727235-2728917 GCF_000951035.1 Colobus angolensis palliatus
AAAAAAAAAAAAAAAAAAAAAGCCTATCTGTACTTTCCAATTTTTCTATAATGAATCAGTATGGCTTACATAAAACAATAACTTTCTGCCTGTAGTCCCAGCTATTTTGGGAGCTGAGTTGGGAGGATCACTAGAGCCCAGGAGTTTGAGGCTGCCGTGAGCCATGATTGTGTCACTGCACTCCAGCCAGGGCAACAGAGTGAGACCCTGTCTCAAAAAATAAAATAAAATAAATAATAAAACAATAACTTTAAAAATACATGTGTGCGTATATGTATATAGAGCTAACTATAGATAGATATTAGGTTGGTACAAAAGTAATTGTGATTTTTGCCAATTACTGTTGTCCGCCAGAATTCATGTGTTGGGACTTAATGGCCAATGTGATGGTATTGAGAGGTGGGGCCTCAAGAGGTGACTAAGTCATGAGGATGAAGCCCTCAGGGGTGGATTAGGGTTCCTATAAAACCCTATAGGGCAGGTGTTCACTCTCTTCTACCCTGAAACCATGTAAGAACACAGCATTTGTCCCTTTTCCTCTTGTGCCACATGAGGGAGGATGCAGCAAGAAGGCCCTCAACAGATACCACATGCCAGTGCCTTGGACTTCCCAGCCTCCAGAACTGTAAGAAATAAACTTCTGCTCTTTATACATTACCTGGCCTGTGGTGTTTGTTATAGCTGCCCAAACAGATTCAGACACTGACTTTCCTTCTCCTTACAGGAGGCCTCACTATCAGGCCAAAAGATTCCTTGAGAATGAACTCTATGTAAAGGAAGCAGGATAAGGGTGATAGAGGACACAGAGGGGGACCCAGGAGGGGCGTGAGCAAAGGTTGTCAGCACCAGCGACTTCCCCAGAGCTGCTTTTTCCTGTTGCAGAGGCCGACAATTCTATGGAAGCACAAGGTGTGCCTACAAAGCAGTGCAAGACAAACACACTTCAACAAACAAGAACTTCAACACACTAATTACTGATTATCTTCCTCTCTAACTTAACCACAGCAATGTTTTAGGACAATCACTAATGCTAACAACGTTCTACTTGAATAAAACAATCTGAAAGCGCCAATTTTAGATTTCTTGAGAGCGTATCACTTTATTTAAATTTTATTTTGAATATCTTTAGCAGTGATAAGTCTTTTTTTTTTTTTGATGGAGTCTCATTCTGTCGCCAAAGATAGAGTGCAATGATGTTATTTCAGCTCACTGCAACCTCTGCCTGCTGGGTTCAAGTGATTCTCCCACCTTAACCTCCCCAGTAGCTAAGGTTACAGGCGCCCACCACCACGCCTGGCTAATTTTTGTATTTTTGTAGAGATGGGTTGTCACCATGTTGGCCAAGCTGGTCTTGAACTCGTGACCTCAGGTGATCCCGCCCACCTCAGCCTCCCAAAGTCCTGGGATTACAGGCTTGAGCAACCGTACCCGGCCAAGTCTTTCTTTTTTTGAGACAGGGTCTCTCTCTCTGTCACCCAGGCTGAAGTACAATGGCACAATCATGGTTCACTGCAGCCTTAACCTTCTAGGCTCAAGTGATTTTCCTGCCTTAGCCTCCCAAGTAGCTAGGACTATAGGCGTGTGCCAACACTGCACATAATTTTTTTTCTTTTTTGGCAGAGTCTCACTCTCTTGCCCAGGCCGGAGTGCAGTGATGCAATCATGGTTCACTGCAACTTCCA
>NW_012116744.1:2730762-2731749 GCF_000951035.1 Colobus angolensis palliatus
CTGCACTCCAGCCTGGGCAACAGAGTGAGACTCCATCTCAAAATAAAAATAAAAAAAAAAAAGAAAAGAAAGAAAGAAAAAGAAAGTAGAAGCATGCCAGGACTTCTTAAAGGCTACACATGGAACTGGAACATCACTCTGCCACATCTTATTGGCCAAAGCAACACAGAAGACCAGCCCAGATTCAAGGGATGAAAAAACAGAATCCACATTTTGATGGGAGGAACTGCAAAGTCACATTGCAAAGGGGGATGAAGGCAGGAAGGGATGGAGAATTGTGGTCATGTTTACAATCTGAAATAAATATAACTGAGTCAATCAATACTATTTTGGATTTTTTTTAAACCTGAGTCTAAAGTCTGGTTTTCATGGATAACTGCCTCTTGAGGACATTTTGAAACAGTACACAAATATCTTTTTAAGTAGAAACAGCCTCAGCACCACTGAAACAAATGCACATTCTCCCACCCACCATACCCCTATACCACCCAGATGACCGGTCTGGAAGCCAGCACTCATCCAGGGTCTATGTTCTGGTGTGCTTGCTTAAAAACATGTTTTCAGCACCATAAGACAGGGCAAAATTTTTTAAAGAGAAAAAACAAAACATTTATTTTTTATTTTTCTGAGACAGAGTCTCACTCCGTCACCCAGTCTGGAGTGCAGTGGCACGATCTTGGCTCATTACAACCTCTGGCTCCTGGGTTCAAGCCATTCTCCTGCCTCAACCTCCTGCATAGCTGGGACTATAGGCTCACACCACCATGCCCAGCAGCTAATATTTGTATTTTTAGTAGAGATGAGGTTTCGCCATGTTGATCAGGCTGGTCTTGAACTCCTGTCCTCAAGTGCTTCCCCTGCCTTGGCCTCCTAAAGTGCTGGGATTACAGGTGTGAGTCACTGCACCTGGCCTACTTTTATAATTTTATACACACAACTTTTTGTTGTTGTTTCAGAAAAGATCTGACTCTGTCATCCAGGCTAGAC
>NW_012116744.1:2732734-2747889 GCF_000951035.1 Colobus angolensis palliatus
AGCTTTTTTTTTTCGTACAGACAGGGTTTCACCATGTTGGCCAGGCTGGTTTTGAACTCCTGACCTCAAGTGATCTGCCTGCCTCAGCCTCCCAAAGTGCTAGGATTACATGCTAAGCCTATTTCTAAATAATCTCTTTAGTGTCTCTGAGTTGGCTATATTGCCACAATAATTCAACTTCAGACTTGCAACCAACATCCAGAATCATCAGACTCGCGTGGGTCACATTCTGGAGCTTCCGGAATCCAGAGGATGTTTCATGCAAATAACATGCATCAAACCCAGCTAGTGAACTTTTAAAAGGCTTTCAAAATCCTTTAATAGTGGATGTGCATATGGCAAAACACACGCAATTGCCTGAAGGTCTGTGCCCCACCCAAACTCATATGTTGAAACCTAATCACCAGTGCAATAGTATTAGGAGGTGGGGCCTTTGGGAGGTGCTGAGGTCATAAAGGTTCTGCTCTCATTAATGGGAATCATGCCCTTTTTTTTTTTGAGACGGAGTCTTGCTCTGTCACTCAGGCTGGAGTGCAGTGGCCGGATCTCAGCTCACTGCAAGCTCCGCCTCCCGGTTTCACGCCATTCTCCTGCCTCAGCCTCCCGAGTAGCTGGGACTACAGGCGCCCGCCATCTCGCCTGGGTATTTTTTAGTAGAGACGGGGTTTCACTGTGTTAGCCAGGATGGTCTTGATCTCCTGACCTTGTGATCTGCCCGTCTCGGCCTCCCAAAGTGCTGGGATTACAGGCTTGAGCCACCACGCCTGGCCAATCATGCCCTTTTATAAAAGAGGTTTGAGAACTGTTTGTTCCTTCCATTATGGGAGAACACATAAAAGGCACCATCTAGGAGAAACTAGCCCTCATCAGACACCAAATCTGCCAGCACCTTGACCTTGGACTTTCCAGCCTCTGGGGCTGACAGCACATTTCTATTGTTTATAAATTATCCCGACTATGACTGGGCATGGTGGCTCATGCCTGTAATCCCAGCTTTTTGGGAGGCCAAGGCAGGTGGATTGTCAGAAGTCAGGAATTCGAGACCAGCCTGGCCAACCTGGCGAAACCCCATCTCTACTAAAAAAACACACACACAAAATTAGCCAGGCATGGTGGCGCACACCTGTATTCCCAGCTATTTGGGAGGCTGAGGCAGGAGAATCGCTTGAACCTGGGAGGTGGAGGTTGCAGTCAGCTGAGATCAGGTCACTGCACTCCAGCCTGGGTGGCAGAGGAAAAATATAAAAATAAATTACCCAGTCTAAAGTATCTTGTTATAGCAACCCAAACAGACTAAGACAATATAGATATAATATAAAGAATATAATGCCTTTAACAGACAAAATTATATTTGTGGAGAATGGTCAGAAGGATATACACCAAACTGCTGAAAGTAGTTATCTCAGGAATTAGTCACAGTGTGATAAGAAGCTGGAGGCAGAGGCCAGGGAGTGGGGAAAAGGGAACTTCCACTGTTAGGATTATTCATTTATTTATTTATTTGAGACAAGGTCTCACTCTGTCATTCAGGTTGGAGTACAGTTATGCAATCTCAGCTCCCCACATCCTTGGCTTCCCAGGCTCAGGTGATTCTCCCCTCCCAAATAGCTGGGACGACAGGTGTGCACCACCACACTCAGCTAAATTTTTGTATTTCTTATAGAGACAAGATCTCACCATGTTGCCCAGGCTGGTCCCAGTCCCGAGTAACTGGGACTACTCAAGTGATCCTCCTGCCTCAGCCTCCCAAAGTGCTGGGATTACAGGTGTGAGCCATTGCACCCAGCCAGGGCTCTAAAAATTTTGTACTATTTGAATTATTTACAACAATATTATAATTTATAATACTTGTGTATTATTTATTAAAAGGCAAAAAATATAAATAATGTTCATCGCTTACAATCCTTTGAATCAAAACAGTCTTCTAATGTCTACTCTAATTTCCTAGTCTAGAAATGCATCCATTTCTTCCACATAGGTCCTGACATATAGGCTATTTCTTCCACATAAGTCCTGAATTGAAGCCAGGGTCATGCAGATCTGTGATGTTTTTATGTTGCTTGTTTTATTTTGTAAGAAAGAGTCTGACTTCACTTTTTGTGTTTGGCTGCTGCTATCTTTTGCTCCTACCCCACATCTGAGCAAGCTAAGAAAGCAGGTGCTCCCTCCCTTGGTTCAAACACCACAGGGAGACACCCTGGCCCCACTCCATAACCATTAAAAAATCCCCAAGCCACCCTCCTGCCACTGATCTCTCAGGTCATTTTCAGACCATCTTGGGAAGCCTGCCCTGCTCTCTTCAGAAACACTATGTGAGCAATAAAATGTTCATACCCTCTTGTGGTGTGTGTGTGTGTGTGTGTGTGTGTGTGTGTGTGTTTGTGTGTGTGTGTGATGTCATCAGTCATGATATCCAAAACAAATTTAGGATAGGGGGCCGTTCTGCCTTTTTGAAATTGCCACAACATGTTTTAAGGCCAATTTTCCTATACATGTAAAAGAAAAAGCAAACTCGTGCTTCCTCTCTATTCTACTACCATTCTCAACACTTTCGGAATTTCCATTCCGACACCAGTTGTGTGCTGGTTTTCCCATCCCAACCAGTTCCCCAACTCTCTGGACACAGGTGACCAAGGATACAATTATGATACTAACTACCTGCAGTTAGCAGATCCCATGGGGCAAGGGCTCAGTCCCACAAGACTGCCCTCACTTACATCAGTTCCCAGTTACCCACACTTCTGTCCAATTTGGCTACAAATCAGAGATTCCCAACAGCCCCCCCTCGGGTTTTATCATTTGCTACTATAGCCTCCTGGGCTCAAGCGATCTTCCCAACTCAGCCTCCCGAGTAACTGGGACTACAGGTGCCTGCTACCATACCCAGCTAATTTTTTGTAGACATGGCATCTCACTTTGTTGCCCAGGCTGGTCTCAAACTCCTGGCCTCAAGCGATGCACCCACCTCTGCCTCCCAAAGTACTGGGATTACAGGTGTGAGCCAGTAACCCTAGCTGACACACTTATGTAATGTTTACTAGTTTATTATAAAGGATATGATAAAGGACACAGAGGACCAGCCAACTGAAGAGGTACAGGGGACAAGGTCCAGAAGGGTCCGGGGTGCAGGAGCTTCTGTCCCCGTGGAGCTGCTGTGCACCACCTTCCCATAACTTGGATGTGTTCACTGACTAGGAACTCTCTAAACCCTGTTTTACCCTTTGAGACTGGGCTTTCCATATACAAAACCAGCATGTTTTTACTTTCATAATGCGTTTGGATTCACTCGTGCTGTGTGTGTCCCTAGTTGTTGTTGTTTTATTGTTGAGCAGTATTCTATAGTATGGTTGTGCCATATAGTCAGTTTAACCATTCATCTGTTAAAGTCCTTTGGGGTATGTATGGAGGCTTCATTGCACAGGCATGATTGATTAAATCATTGGCCACTGGTGGTCAACTCAACTTTCATCCCCCTCCCCTCTACAGAGATGGGGATGCTGAAAGTTCCCACACTCTAATCACATGGTTGGTTCCCTGAACACCAGCCCCAATATTGAGGCTCTCCAGGAACTTCAGGCCACCAGTCATCTCACTAGCATACAAAGGCCCTTCTCGCTTTAGAGATTCCAAGGGTTTTAGGAGCAGTGTGCCAGGAAAGGTGGGCAGAGACCAAATATTTATTCCTTATTATGTCACACACCAATTGCAGGTTTTTTTAAAAAAAGGCATATAGGCCAGATGCGGTGGCTCATGTCTGTAATCCCAACACTTTGGGAGGCCAAGGTGGGAGGTTCACCTGAGGTCAGGGGTTCAAGACTAGCCTGGCCAACGTGGTGAAACCCCATCTCTACTAAAAAATACAAAATTAGCTAGGCATGGTAGAGGGTGCCTGTAATCCCAGTTACTCAGGAGGCTGAGGCAGGAGAATCACTTGAACCCAGAGGCAGAGGTTGCAGTGAGCCAAGATCGCACCATTGCACTCCAGCGTGGGCGACAGAGTGAGACTTGGTCTCAAAAAAAAATTTTTTTTAATTCATGTGTACTATAATTGACTCGTTTGGTGTACAGTTCTATACATTCCAAAGCAGGCATAGATTCATGTCAGCACAGTAGCAATTGAGATGTAGAAAGGTCCATCACCCCCCAAATTCCCTCAGGCTGCCCCTTTGTAGCCAAACCCTCCCTGCCACCTTAACCACTGGCAAACACTGATCCACCCTTCATCCCTATACTGTTGCCTTTTCCAGAATAACATATGGAATTATGCAGTATTTAACCCTTTGCGACTGGCTTTCAGTAAAGAAAAACAGCATGTTTTTATTTTCATAATGCATTTCCGATTCACTCATGCTGTGTGTGTCAGGAGGTTGTTTTTATTGTTGAGCAGTATTCTGTTGCATGGTTGTGCCACAGTTAGCTTATTCATTCATCTGTTAAAGGATATGTGGATTATTTCCAGTTTTGAGCAGTTATGTTAGAAACACTTGTATTTGATGTTTAAACAATAAACTTCTTTTTAAGAGATTGGAGTCTCATGATGTTGCCCAGGCTAGTCTCAAACTCCTAGCCTTGAGCAATCCTCTTGCCTTGACCTCCCGAAGTGCTTTGGGATTCTAGGTGTGAGCCACAGCACCCAGCCATAAGGTATCAACTTCTATAAGCACCTGTGTTACCAGCTGAGGGTGTCCAGGTTCTTGGCGTTTTGAAGAAAGAATTGGACAAAACATACAAACAAAGCAAGGAAAGAATGAAGCCACAAAAGCAGAGATTTATTGAAAATGAAAGCACACTCCACAGGGTGGGAGCGGCCCGTGCAAGCGGCTCAAGGGCCCCGTTACAGAATTTTCTGGGGTTTAAATACCCTCTAGAGGTTTCCATTGGTTACTATGTAAATGAAGACAATGAAGTTACAAAGTTATTTACTCTGTGCCCGCCCTATTTAAATGAAGAGAATATTTCCTGTCACAGCTGAAGTGTTTCCATTTGATCTAGTTCTAGGAAGTCCTTAGGTTTGCTGACTCCAGACCCTATTCTCCTGCCTTACTTGTATACAGGTTTTTATGGTCAATATGAGCTTTTATTTCTGTAGGGTTGAAGTTGCTGGGTCATATGATTAAGTATGTGTTTAACTTAATAAAAGCTATCAAGCCATTATGCAAAGAGTTTATACCATTTTGTACTTTCACCAGCAATGTATGAGAGTCTAGTTGGACTATATCCTTGCAGCACTTGGTGCTGTCACTCTTTTTATTTTATTTCATTTCATTTCATTTTTGAGACTGGGTCTTACTCTGTCACCCAGGATGGAGTACAGTGGCATGACCACAGCTCACTGCAGCCTCAATCTCCTAGGTTCAAGTGATCCTCCTACCTCTGCTTCCCAAGCAGCTGGGACTACAGGTACACCCACACCATGCCTGGCTAATTTTTGTATTTTTAGTAGAGACTGGGTCTCACTATGTTGCCCAGCCTGGTCTCGAACTCCTGGACTCAAGCAATCCTCTTGCCTCAGCCTCTCAAAGTGCTAGGATTACAGGCGTGAGCTACTGTGCCTGGCCAAGGTGTTGTCACTCTTTTACCTTTTTTGCTTTGGGGATTTTCTTGGGAGACGGTTTTGGTTTTGGTGTGTACTAGTATCTCATTGTGGTTTTACCTTGTATTTTTCTACTTTTTTTTTTTTTTTTTTTTAAGACAGGATATCACTCTGTTGCCCAGGCTGGAGTGCAGTGGTGTGATCAAGGCATATTGTAGCCTTGACTTCAGCCTCAGATGATCCTCCCACCTCAGTCTCTCAAGTAGCTGGGATTACAGGTGTACACTACCACACTTAGCTTTTTTTTTTCGTACAGACAGGGTTTCACCATTTTGCCCAGGCTGGTCTCCAACTCCTGGGCTCAAGTGATCCCCTTGCTTTGGCCTCCCAAAGTGCTGGTGATGGCAGTGGCTTCTGCCATCACGCTGGCTGCAGCAGGAAGGCATAGCTGGGGCTGCACACTCCCTGGAGCCGGTGGGAGCCCCACCCCTTCTAAGGTGTAATGGGAGCTCCCTGGGTGCGGCTGCAGCCACCCAAATGGAGGCTGCAGACCCAGGCCTCCTGCTCTACTCCCACACTTCTGGGTGGGGCTACAGCCAACCAAACTGTGGCTGTGGATCCGAGCCTCCTTGTGTTCTTGGAGGGGGCCGGGAGCATGCAGGGTCTACCCTCCTCTGTGCAGCTGCAATACCTGACCCTCGGCTGCAGACCTGTGCCTCCCACTCCACGGAGCAGGCAGGAGCTGAGGAAAAGCAGGAATCCCCCCCCACTTCCAAGTTGGCAGGCGGGAGCTCCCAGGGTGCAGCTGCAGCCACTCTCCCAGGTGCAGGACCGGGGAGTCTCTGCAGCCTGCGCCCTTGGTCTGGGAACTTCCCCCACCCCGTTCTCTGCAGGTTCTGGCTGTCTGCTTCCACTGCCTGGCCCTTTTCCTTTTTGGCACCTGCTCTGATCAGGGAGTGGGGTTGGGGTGGAGCCCTGAATAGCAAAGGTAGGCCTGGGTGGAAGGAGGTGGATCCAAGGTAAGGCCCAATCTTCAGACCAGGGAGGGCCTGAAGGCTGGGAATGGGGCTGCCAGTTTCTTTGACCAGAGTGGGGACTCGGTGTGCCTCTTCTGGGCCCGCCCATGGCCGCCTATGGACCAATCAGCATGCACTTCCTCCCTTCTGAGGTCCATAAAAGCCCTGG
This sequence comes from Colobus angolensis palliatus, assembly GCF_000951035.1. Taxonomy (NCBI): domain Eukaryota; kingdom Metazoa; phylum Chordata; class Mammalia; order Primates; family Cercopithecidae; genus Colobus; species Colobus angolensis. The sequence goes on from NW_012116744.1 coordinate 2,739,453, forward strand.
GCTCAGCCAAAAGCAGGGCAGAGGAGAGCCAGTAGAGGAAAAGGAAGGGGAGGGGTACGGTATCTGCTGAGAGCTGCAGAGCAGACCTGCCGTCAGAGGAGAGTCACTCTCGCCAGGGCCTGCTGCAGAGAGGAGCAGAGATGACCTGCCAGCAGAGAGGAGCCACTCTTTCCAGGGCCTTCTCTCCCCAAGGGCGGCATTGAGACAACCACTTGCAGAGAGGAGCTACCCTCTCCAGATCCTCCTCCCTGCTGAGAACTGAACACTCCACAGATGATCTACCTACAGAGAGGAGCTATATACACTGCGGGTCTCCTCTGAGCTGTTATAACACTTAATAAAGTTCATCTTCGTCTTGTTCACTCTTCACTTGTCTGTGTACCTCATTCTTTCTGGAAACCTGACTACCAAGTCCAAAATCAACACCCTAAATTGACACCCCAAAGATCTTGAAACACTGGATATGAGGCATGAGCCATCAAGCCCAGTCTTGTATCTGTCTAATGACAAAGGATGTAAGCATCTTTTTATGCACTTATTTGGACATTCGTATACTCTCTCTGGTTAAGGATCTGTTCAAATTTCTTACCCATTTTTAATTGGGTTATTTGTGTTCTGATTTGTTAATTAGAGGTCTTTATATATTTGGATGCAAGTTCTCCAGAGATTTTGCCTTTTGAAATGGGAAGAAATCTAAAGTCAAGAGCTTTGGGAAAGGGATGGTAGTTCCAAATAAATCTACATTATTTCTGATGAGGCTTAAAAAAATTGTGACTCCATAATCATAGATCAAAAGAACTATTATAACGCAGGTATTAGAAAGCAATATTTGAATCTGAACTATAAGCTTCCAGCATTACCGTATACAGTATAGATTACCATATACAGATTACAGTATAATTACCAGTATACAGTATCTACTGTATACAGTAGATTAAAGTATAATCTATACTGAGCATAGAAAGATCCATTATGACCTTTTTACTATAACTTAAGTGATCAAATTTGCATTCTATTTTGACATATATGCTTGAAGACTTTCAAATAAAGGACCACATTTTTTAAAAAGAAAATAAATACAAGCCGGGTGTGGTGGCTCACGCCTGTAATCCCAACACTTTGGGAGGCCAAGGTGGGCGGACCACCTGAGGTCAGGAGTTCAAAACTAGCCTGGCCAACATGGTGGATCCCCATCTTTACCAAAAATACAGAATTTGCCAGGCGTGGTGGTGTTCGCCTGTCGTCCTGGCTACTCAGGAGGCTGAGACAGGAGAATTGTTGAACCCAGGAGGCAGAGGTTGCAGTGAGCCGAGACTGCACCACCACACTCCAGCCTGGGTGACACAGAAAGACTGTCTCAAATAAATAAATAAATAGAAATCATTATTGAATTATAATATGTATTTAAAAAGCACAAGAAAAAGAAAAAAATAAATAAAAAGCACAGAAGCAGATGTTTCTGAGTAGAACTCTATTATCACTTGCAGTGTGTGTGTGTGTGTGTGTGTGTGTGTGTGTGTTTAAACATTAAAAACCTTCCTGTTTTGCAAACAAGGATTTTTAAATAAACTGATATGGAAAATGCTTGGGAACATAATATATTCAGAAAACTTCATTTATTCAGCAAACATGTATTCAGTGTCTACTCTGTGTCAGGTTCTTTGCTAGGAAATAGAGAAATAAAGACGAAAGCCACAAACCCTACTCATAAGGAGCCTGAAGTTGCACATATTCCAGTGTGGGAAGTGCTAAGCTGCACAAGTACAAAAGTCAAGACATTGAACAGGGCATGCTAGTTTGCACTTTTTCCAGGAAGTCTTATATTTTTGCTTTGCATATATGAACACTGTTTCAATACAACATACTGAGTATGTTTGCAGATACAACTCAATATCAACCGTACATGCATTTGCCCACACTCACCCTTCAACTCCTGTGTTTCTTTCACATCAGATCTATAAGCTGTTATGTTCTGTGTTGCATTCAGAATACATACAGAATCCAGCCACTGCTAAATATGTTGTACCACTACCACCCTGGACATCTCTTGCCTGGATGATTGTAGTAGCTTCCTAACTTCTGCACTTACTGCTCTTCAATCTATTCTCAAAGCAGCAGTCAGAGAAACCTTTGAAAATGTCTATCCCGTCACATTACTTCACTGCTCAAAATTCTAGAAATGTCTTCCCATCTCACCCTGGGTAAAAGACAAAGTCTGTACAATGCACAGAAAGCTCTACATGGCCAGGCGTGGTGGCTCACACCTTCTAGCACTTTGGGAGGCTGAGGCAGGCAGATCACTTGAGGTCAGGGGTTCAAGACCAACCTGGCCAACATAACAAAATCTCATTTCCACTAAAAATACAAAAAATTAGCTGGGTGTGGTGGCACGCACCTGTAGTCCTAGCTACTGGGGAGGCTGAGGCAGGAAAATCGCTTGAGCCATGGAGGCGGAGGTTGCAGGGAGCCCAGATCATGCCACTGTGACAGCCAGAGTGACAGAGCGAGACTCTGTCTCAGATAAAAGAAAAAGAAAGCTCTACATGACCTGCCTTAACTTACCTTTCTGTCCTCGTCTCCTGCTCTATTTACAAGAGGCCTGCTTCTGCCTCAGTGTCTGTTCACCTGTTGTTCCTTCTGCTCAGACTGGCATGCTCTTTCCCCAGATATGTTATAGCTCCCTCCTTCACTTCCTCCACGACTTTACTCAAACGTCACCATCTTAGAGAGATCTCTGGCCACCACATCTAAAATTTTAATAGCATGGATAAACTTGTATATCCCTCCGCCAATGTTTCCTATTCTTTCCTGATATTTTTCCCCTTAGCATTGATCACTATCTCATTATATACTTATTGTTTACCAATAAACTCCATGAGGGCAGAGATCAAATATAGATGTGTTTCACTGATATGTCCACCAAGTGCCTAAAACTATATATTTAACTTAATAAATTTCATAGGCCAGGCAAGGTGGCTCACACTTGTAATCCCAGCACTCTGGGAAACCGAGGCAGGCGGATTGCCTGAGCTCAGGAGTTTGAGACCATCCCGGGCAACATGGTGAAACTCTGTCTCTACTAAAATACAAGAAATTAGCCAGGCATGGTGGCAGGTGACTGTAATCCCAGCTATTCGGGAGGCTGAGGCAGGAGAATCACTTGAACCCAGGAGACGGAGGTTGCAGTGAGCCGAGATCGTGCCACTGTACTCCAGGTTGGGCAACAGAGTGAGACTCCATCTCAAAATTAATTAATTAATTAATTAATTTTGTGGAATGAACAAATGGAAGAACACAAAAATACTTTATACAAGGAATTTATTTGTTCAATCCATAGATATTTACTGACTGCTTATTATGTACAAAGCACTTTTTAAAGGAGAGGAAATAAGAGAGAAATAGTTTGCACTTCCATGAAACTTACAGAAAAGTGAGAATGAATCTTTAAACAATTTTCACACTCAGAAAATTTACTGCACAACAGGACATAAAAACCTAAGTTCTTTAGCCAGGCATGGTGGTACATGCCTGTAGTCCTAGCTACTTGGGGGGCTGAGGCAGGACGATCACATGAATCCAGGTGTTTGAGGTTGCAGTGAGTTATGACTGTGCTACTGCATGTCAGCCTGGGTGACAGAGCTAAGACTGCCTCTTAAAAAAAAAAACCTAAATTCTGCACACATCTATATACCCTTACAGACTGTCTTGAAACCTAACAATTATAGTATTGTTTATCACCTATCTCTAAAGAGCAATGAAATCTTATTAGTGGTAAACCACACTCACTTCTCAATGTCTATCCAAATCTGGAATCCAATCGCTGTAAAACACTGGCAGTGTTGAAAGTTGCCTTCACTGTGCATGGGGCTTGGAGGAAAGAGACCATGCTTATTCTACAGTGCCTGGCAAATAGGGAATTTATTATTGTATAATAAATGTGAGTTGTTGACTTGCTCAGCAAAGGAGAAGAGCCACAACATGTGGCCTTCCCCAGAGTGGCATTTAAAAGAGTAGTCACAACTAATACTTAGAACTTCATTAGCCCTGCTGAGAAGAGAGATACAAAAACTCATAAAGAGTTCGTGCAGAAGTTGAGGCATGCTGCTTCACTTCAGGCCACCATTAAACGATGGTTTTCTAGATAAGGAGGGCTATTCGTTCCTCTTAGTCAGTCCACCAATCTGGCAGGAAAAGAGTATGTAAATGGTTTAGCTTTAGTTTGCTGAAAGAAAATTTCAGAATGTGATCTTTTTCCCAAGGAGAGACAGACTTACACTACAATCATTTCACTGTGCTTCATTCCTCATGGAGATCTTTTTTTTTTTTTTTAAGACAGGGTCTCACTTTGTCAACCAGGCTGGAGTGCAGTGGCATGATTACATCTCACTGCAGCCTTGACCTCCCGGGCTCATGTGATCCTCTCACCTCAGCCTCCCAAATAACTGGGACTACAGGTGTGCACCATCATGCCTGGCTAATTTTTTGTATTTTTTGAAGAGACAGGGTTTCACTGTGTTGCCCAGGCCGGTCTTAAACTCCTGGACTCAAGTGAAGCGATCCGTGCACTTTAGCATCCCAAAGTGCTGGGATTACAGGTGTGAATTACCATGCCCAGCCGAGATCTGTCTAAAGACTATTTTACTGTTCTTTCTTTCAGAAGAAAATAGGGCTTCCATTGCCAAGGCCAACAGTCTGGATTTCTGTGTATTTTTCCAGCTGGACCTGAGTAGCTTGTTTCTTTAGTAGGGAAAATCTGCCAGCCAAGTTCACAGCTAACCACAGCTAAAGTAATGTCTCCATTACTTTGACCTAGAAACTGTAATTCAATGCTACTGTTCTTACGATTTTGAGGTATCTTTTCCTGAATCACAGAAGAAAGCTAATGACTTCGAGCTCAAATGGCAAGTACTGATGCTGATGGCTGCTGACTAGATAGTCCACCGGGAGGTCTTTAGTTCTGCAATAATTTGAAATTAATTCCTTCTGTTCTAAAGAAAATTCAAAATTTTTTGATTAAAGCAACTTTCTTTAAAAATTAAATTATTAAAAATAAATTCAGAATTTGATTCAGCTTTGCAGAAGGCCCCAATGAATTAGATCCTGTTTCTAAAAGCTGGGAGATAAAGAATAACTTCTAAGGGATTTTCATCTCTGGCACAGATACATATCTTAATTACCAGATAGCAAGCTAAGTGCCTAGCAATAAAGAATGGATTAAATAAACCATGGTACATCTTCACAATGCATGTTGCTATTTTTTTTTTTTTTTTTTTCGAGACGGAGTCTCTCTGTCGCCCAGGCTGGAGTGCAATGGCGCAATCTCCGCTCACTGCAACCTCCGCCTCCTGGGTTCATGCCATTCTCCTGCCTCAGCCTCCCGAGTAGTTAGGACTACAGGCGCCCGCCACTACACTCAGCTAATTTTTTGTATTCTTTAGTAGAGACAGGGTTTCACTGTGTTAGCCAGGATGGTCTTGATCTTCTGATCTCGTAATCCGCCTGCCTTAGCCTCCCAAAGTGCTGGGATTATAGGCGTGAGCCACCGCGCCCGGCTTGGCTTTGCCATTTTCAATGTGTCTATTTTTTTTTTTTTTTTTTTGAGTGAATAACAACAAAAAAGAATGAGAAAAACTTCTATGTACTAATATGAAAAGATTTTCAAGATTCATTAAGTGAACGAAGCCAGAACAGAACAGTATATATGCTACTTTTATATTGGGGATAAGAATATAAATGTTAAGGTTGGGCACTGTGGCTCACGCTGGTAATCCCAGCACTCTGGGAGGCCAAGGTGGACAGATCACCTGAGGTGGGGAGTTAGAAACTAGCCTGGCCAACATGGTGAAACCCCGTCTCTACTAAAAATACAAAAATTAGCTGGTCGTGGTAGCAGGCACCTGTAATCCCAGCTACTCAGGAGTCCGAGGCAGGAAAATCGCTTGAACCCGGGAGGCGAAGGTTACAGTGAGCTGAGATCACGCCACTGCACACCAGCCTAGGCAATAGAGGGAGACTCCATCCCCACCCCCTCCCCCCAAAAAAGAAACAATGGAAGAATAAATAAGAACTATGCAAAAACTATAAGGATTAGGGTGAGGTCAACAGGGGTGGAGAAGACAGGGGTGGGATCAAGATTTCTCTTTGTATAATTTTTATATAGTTTAGACTTTTGAATCATATAAATGTGTTAAATAATTTTTAAAATCTTAATTTCCTTTGAAAGCAAGATGTCTGGATTCTTATGCTCATAGGTCTAGGAAATATTCAACATGAGATAAAACTATGAAAAATAAGTTGATCTTGAAAGTCATTTAGTGTCATTTTTCTAATGTAGATTAAATCAAGATATTTTGTTTGCTTTCCTTTTCCATTTAACTGATAAATCCTTCAGATCCAGAAATTTAGAGAGAAAGTATTGGGACAAGACTAGATTAGAACTGGAAAAATATCTGATATATTTTAATATAATTAAAGTTTTGTAATAAATCATCCTTAGGGTTTGTGCAGCCAGATCACACTAGATTTGAAACTGTTTCAAAGCAATATTGGCTGGTACTAGCACAAGCTATAGTCCTTATGGACTGGGTCCAAAATTATCACAAGCCTGAAAATCTTGCTCCATGTCCTCTGGAATTCACTGTCTATCAAAATCCTAATAGCTTTAATTTCTCTGTTCAAATGGAAACCTACAGCCTTCTCAAATTGTGACTGTTTTCCCTTCAGAGAATTAGGGTGACTTCAACCAGTCCCCAGGCCTTGAATGCCACCCTAGAGTAAGTGCTGCAAAACCTATCTCCCGGCCCTGACCTCTTCCCTGAGCTCCAAGTGATTAGGTCCAGTTCCTTAATCTACATCTCTACTTAGACATCTAAATTTCAAATTTAACTCAGCCAACATAGACATTTTTTTTTTTTTTTTTGAGACAGGGTCTTGCTGTTACCCAGGCTGAAGTGCAGTGGTGCCACCATGGCTCAGTGCAGCCTCAACCTCCTGGGCTCAAGCGATCCTCCCACCTCAGCCTCCCCAGTAGCTGGGACTATAGGCATGTACCACTACACCCACTAATTTTTTATTTTTTGTTGATATGGGGTCTCCCTATGTTGGCCAGGCTGGTCTCAAACTCCTGGTCTCAAGTGATCCTCCCACCTTGGCCTCCCAAAGTGTTGGTATTACAGGCATCAACCACCACACCCGGCCCCAAAATAGAATTCTTGATTCACACAACCACCAAATCTGCTCCTCCTCCAATCTTTTTCAACTCTATAAATGACTCTACCATTGGCCTGCTACCTCAAGTGAAAAATCTGGAAGTCATCATGATTTTTCTCCTTTCCAACACCCACATCAAATCCATCAGCAAGTCCTATAGGATCAAGACCCATAATCTATTGATAGTACCACATTCTCACTAAAATCCCACTGTCAAACATTATCATCTCTTCCCTTCGCACTCTCAAAAGTACTTGCTCTTATTCTCACCAATGGCCTCCACTTTGCTAAGTCCAATCCTGATGTAGTTGAAGGATTGCTGGAGTCACAATATTAGAGGGAGTGGAAAAGTAAGAGGTAGAAGTCAGATAATGAGATTAAGGAGGGTTTGACAATGACAGTTATATGATCACGGCAGTGAATAGCTGAGGAGTGTAGGACAAGATCACTGGATATGAGTTGAAGGAACAGAGAGGTAAGAGTGTTGGAAGGACCATTTACATATATACTGAAAAAGCCAAGAATTAAAACAGGAATGGAGTTGGACAGACAGTGAGGCAGAAACCAGTATTTCTGAGAAAGCAGGAGTGACTTTGGGGGAGTTGATAAATTGACAATGCAACAAGAGATAGTCGGTGGTATATTCTAGTGACCTGAGAGTAAAAGCTATACGTTTTTAGAAATGTGAGAGGGTGAAATATCTGAAAACAGCAATAAGGATCAGATATCTCATCTCCAGGCTTTAATAGACTTCTAAAATATAGTCCAAATCCATCTATTCCTCCTCATTTTCATGTTTGCTATCCTAGTCTAAGCTGTCTATCTTCATCTGTCTCTCTTGTCTTCATCTGCACCCCTGCAATTGAGCTTCCTAATTGTTTCCTTGATGGTTGATTTACCAACATTTTATTTTGTGTCTCTTTGATACTGTGATTTGTTTTAACCCAATAAAATCCACTAAGGAAAAAGTGCCTGATACAAAAAAACTAAACTCCAGATAGTAACTACCTTCACGACTAATTCAGAGATGAAGGAGCTTTCTGTATTTTATTCATTTTTTTCTCTTTCTTAGCTATGATTTCTTTCCTTTTTTTCTGATTAAGTGATATTGAGACCTCTTAGTGTTATAGCTAGGAGAAAGATTTGGCACTGAAAATGTCACTGCAGAGTTAGATGATTGTTCTAATGCTTAAGGCATGGAAATTTTATTAAGCAAGTTTATTCTGAC
>NW_012116744.1:2748268-2750040 GCF_000951035.1 Colobus angolensis palliatus
TCTTGCTCTGTTGCCCAAGCTGGAGTGCAGTGATGCAATCTTGGGTCGCTGCAACCTCTGCCTCCCAGATTCAAGCAATTCTCCTGCCTCAGCCTACCAAGTAGCTGGATTTACAGGCACGTGCCACCACAACCAGATAATTTTTTTGTTTTGTTTTTCCTAAGATGGAGTCTTGCTCTGTCACCCAGGCTGGAGTGCAGTGGCGTGATCTCCGCTCACTGCAACCTCCGCCTCCCGGGTTCAAGCGATTCTCCTGCCTCAGCCTCCCGAGTAGCTGAGATTACAGACGTGTGCCACCATGCCCAGCTAATTTTTTTGTATTTTTAGTAGAGACAGGGTTTCACCATGTTGGCCAGGCTGGTGACGAACTCCTGACTTCAGGTGATCCACATGCCTTAGCCACCCAAAGTGCTGGGATTACAGGCCTGAGCCACTACACCCGGCCTAATTTTTTTATTTTTAGTAGATATGCAGTTTCACTGTGTTGGCCAGGCTAGTCTTAAACTCCTGACCTCAGGTGATCGGCCTCCTTGGCCTCCCAAAGTGCTGGGATTATAGGTGTGAGCCACCATACCCGGCCAAAAAGGGAAATTCAGTCATTTGTAACAAAAGAATTGAACCTGGAGAACATTATGCCAAGTGAAATAAGCCAGGCACAGAAAGACAAATACCACATGATCTTGCTTACATACGGGATCTAAAAATCTTACGGAAGTAGAGTATAGTTGTGGTTATCAGAGGCTGTGAGGAGAGGAGGAATGAGGAGATGTTGACCAAAGTGTACAGTTTCAGTTTGACAGGAAGATATGTTTTAAGATCTGTTGTACAACATGGTACCGTAGTCAACAATAATATATTTTATATTTCAAAATTGCTAAAAGAACAGATTTTAAATGTTCTCACTACAAAAAAAATAAGTATGTAAGGTGATGGATATGTTAGTTTGGTATAATCATTCCACAATGTATATTATACATATATTAAAACATTGGTCTGGGCACAGTGGCTCACACCTGTATCCTAGCACTTTGGGAGGCTGAAGTGAGCGAACCACCTGAGGTCAGGAGTTCAAGACCAGCCTGGCCAACATAGTGAAACCCTGTCTCTACTAAGAAATTAGCCAGGCATGGTGGCAGGCGCCTGTAATCCCCATTACTTGGGAGGCTGAGGCAGGAGAATCCCTTGAGCCCAGGAGGCGGAGGTTGCAGTGAGCCGAGACCACACCATTGCATTCCAGCCTGGGCGACAAGAGTGAAACTCTGTCTCAAAAAAATATATATTGTATGAGTTTGAGACCAGCCTGGGCAACACAGCAAGACCCTGTCTCTACAAAACACAAAAATATTAGCCAAGTGTGTGTTGGCACACACCTGTAGTCCCAGCTACTCAGGAGGTTGAGGTGGGAGAATTGCTTGAGCTCAGGAGTTTCAGGCTGCAGTGACCTATGATCTTGCCACTGTACTCTAGCCTGAGTGATACAGTGAGACCTTGTCTCAAAAATAAATTTAATTTAAAAAATTTCTTGGCCGGGCACAGTGGCTCATGCCTGTAATCCCAGCACTTTGGGAGGCCAAGACGGGCGAATCACGAGGTCAGGAGATCAGGAGCATCCCGGCTAACACGGTGAAACCCTGTCTCTACTAAAAATATTAAAACATTAGCCAGGCATGGTGGTGGGCACCTGTAATCCAAGCTACTCGGGAGGCTGAGGCAGGAGAATGGCGTGAACCCAGGAGGCGGAGCTTGCAGTGAGCCGAGATCAAGCCACTGCA
>NW_012116744.1:2750468-2752056 GCF_000951035.1 Colobus angolensis palliatus
AAAAAAAAAAAAAAAAAAATCAAAATCCTTTAACAGTTTCCCGGCTCACTCAGATTAAACATCATAGTCTTTATAGTGGACCTGATTGAGTGCCTGATAACCTCTCCGATGCGAGCTCTTTCCAAGATCTCCCCACCTTGCTGCTACCCAGCCATACTGGCCTCCTTCCTCTAACAAACCAGGCATGCTCTGCCTTAGGGCCTTTGCAGGCCCCTACTGCCTGAGAAATTCTTTTCTCACATATCCTTATGGCCCTGCTTCCTCAAGATCACTGTTTGAATGTCACCTTCCTCAAACACCTTAAATAAAAATGGTTCCCAACCCCAATACTCTCTTTTTCTCAACAGCACACACTACCATTGATACACTATGTATTTACTTGTTTACTGCCTGCCTTCCCCACTGGATGTACATTCTGTAAGGGTAGCAATTTTGTTTCATTTATGGCTGTCCCCTATCCTACCAAACAGTGCCTACCACAAAAGAGGATCCACAACACATATTTGTTGAATGAATGAATCTATAGATAAGTGGAAAAAACTCAGATTCTCGCACTCGACAAGTAACACAGACGACTTTTGTGACCAAATAAGTGGGGATTTCTCCCCAACAAGCAATCAATTATACAGTAGACCCCAAGTAGGTGACCTCCAACTCAATTCTGACACTACCTACTTGGTAGCATCAGATCCCACATGTTGAGGGCTCAGTCCCCCAACTTCTGATACCAATAGCAAGCCCCAGGTTGTTTCACCTGTGTCTCTGACCAGCTGGCTAGAAATTAGGGTTCCCAAGAACCCTTTCTTGGGTTTGATTAATTTTGCTAGAGTGGTTCTGGGAAACACATTTACCAATTTATTATAAGGAATGTTACAAGGGATACAGATGAAGGGATGCACAGAGCAAGGTATGAGGGAAGGGGCTCAGAGCTTTTATGCCCAGGTGCCCCACCCTCCAGGAACCTCCATGTGTTCAGCTATCCAGGAACTCCAACTTTGTCTTCTTGGGCCTTTTATGGAGACTTTAATGGACAGGCATAATTGACACATGTAAAAATGTGACTGGACAAAAAGGTATGATCTAATATTAACAGACTGAGTGGGGAAACCCAGCAAGGCCTGTCTGCTGAGATTCCTCATGGCCTCTCTGTACAGCACTCCCTTCTTGAGGATATGAGGCAGGACCCCTTCAGAAATGGAAGTCTCATGACCTACAATCAGACAAGATAGGTCAGAGAATTTCTTCTCTTCTCATAATTAAAAGTATTTTTTTAAAGGTAGGGTCTCACTCTGTCACCCAGGATGGAGGGCAGTGGCACAATCATAGCTCACTGTAACTTTGAACTCTTGGGCTCAAGTGATCCTCCCACCTGAGCCTCTCGAATAGCTAGGATGACAGGTGCACAACACCTAGCTAATTTTTTCTTTCTTCTTTTTTTTTTAGAGATAAGATCTTGCGGGCCGAGCACGGGGGCTCACACCTGTAATCCCAGTACTTTGGGAGGCCAAGGCAGGCAGATCGGTACGAGACCAGCCTGGCCAACATGGTGAAATCCCATCTCTACTAGAAATACAAAAATTTGCCGAGC
>NW_012116744.1:2753341-2757148 GCF_000951035.1 Colobus angolensis palliatus
TTTCCAGAGCGCTAACAATCATCAAACGACGTGGTCCTGACACCCTCATAACAAGAACCATTATTACCTTCTTCTGTATTCCCCCAAAATATTTTAACCTGCATCACTTACTCTATACATTCAAACCTAGTTAAAGGCAGAAAGCAAAACCACTTTCTGAACTGCCTGAATGATATATCTAGAGTTGTCTAAGTAATGGATTACACAGTTCCCAATTACTTGTGAACAGTATGAATGGTCTTCAAAAATACTACAGTTCCTATACCCCCTGCCCCAGTCCATATCTACCTCCTCTCCACCCCAACCCCTCACAATTACACAAGCATACTAAATCAAAGTAAAGGACTTGAACACCAATATAAGCCTGGCAGAAATCTGAAATCACTGCCGCCTCAAACTTTAGATCATTGCAGCGCTCAGGTGCACTGTGACTCAGCATTTTACAGTGCCTGAGACATGAAATGAGATAAAGGTCCTTTTCCCTTCATAGCATTGGCTAAATATGAAGCCAAAATAAATATGCTACCTCAAAAGAGTTAGTGGCTGAAACATTACAGTGACACAGGTTTACCTCAGTCTCTGATTCTTGGGAGAAGAGCCTGTGTCAGTTTAAGCACACAAAGTTCTTCTGAAATAACTCAAGCCATAAAATTAGCAAATTATGCTGATTACAATTAATGCTCAGAAGTGGAGAAAATATTGCAAAGAAATGAAAATGAAATTCAAAAATAGTTACTGTGGTTACTGGTCTAGTCAGGTAAAAACATAATAACAATAATAACAAGAACAAAAGAGGGAATTTACCCAGCTACTCTTCATTACAGTATCAGAAGCTAAAATGGCATCAAGAGAGAATTTTTTCCCCTTGGAAAAAACAAAAACAAAAACTGAGTAAAACTGAAACAAATAGGAAACTCCAGCCCTTTTAAACTGTTCACGGGCAGAAGGAAAATAAGATAAAACAATATGAAACAAATAAGATAAATTAATATGAAGGTTGCAATAAAGACAGATTTTCAGTTCATATTCTCACGTGGAGCAGGAACTAACAGAGAAATGAGACTGACAAGCAAGGAGATCTGGGAAGATGAGGTCATGAAAAGGGACAGATGGGCATTTCCCATAGGTAATGGAGGAAGTCAGGGAATCCCAATAGAAAAGCCAGAAATTTAAATAAGTAAAGACAATGTAAGCAAATAGGCCAAAAACAATAGTTAATACTTAATTTGTTTTAGCTTCTAAGAAATTTTTTAAATTTTAATTATTTATTATTTTGAGACAGGGTCGCACTCTGTCACCCAGGCTGGAGTGCAGTGGTGTGATCTTGGCTCACTGCAACCTCCACCTCCTGGGCTCAGGGGATTCTCCCACCTCAGCCTCCCGAGTAGCTGGGACTACAGGGGTGCGCAACCACCCCCAGCTAATTTTTGTATTTTTAGTAGAGAGGTGGTCTTGCCACGTTGGCCAGGCTGGTCTCAAACTCCTGACCTCAAGTGATCCATTCACCTCAGCCTCCCAAAGTTCTGGGATTACAGACCACGGCGCCCAGCCCTAAGTAACAGAAATGTATTAACTCTTTTAAACCAACGATATAAAAAATAATAAGCCTCATCTTATACCTGAGGAAACCACCTCAGAAAAGTTAACTTGTTGAAGGTCACATTGTTCCTAAATGGCAGAGTCAGACTACCAACCCACACAATCTAACTTTGCCACAACTTTACACCTTCTCTTATGAACATCTCAAAATGTGAAAAGTAGAGAATGGATTTCACAGCCATGCATGAGGATGATGTCAGTATTTACACGGTAATCGCGGTCCGCAGAGGCAGTGGCTCAGGCCTGCAATCCCAGCACTTTGGGAGGCCAAGATGGGTGGTTCATTTGGGATCAGGGGTTCGAGACCAGCCTGGTCAATATGGTGAAACTCCACCTCTACTAAAAATACAAAAATTAGCCAGGCATGGTGATGGGCGCCTGTAATCCCAGCTACTCGAGACGCTGAGGTGGGAGAATCATTTGAACCCGGGTGGTGGAGGTTGCAGTAAGCTGAGATCGCGCCACTGCACTCCAGCCTGAGCAACACTGTCTCCAAAAAAAAAAAGAGTTCGGGATCCTAACACATTGTTGCACATTTTTTGTACCACAAAAGGTATAAACGAAGGGTGGTGGGAACTCGAATGAGATAGCAGTGTTCACCAGTGTCCAATCAAGGAAGACTTCACAGAGGGAGCAGGATTTCAGATGGGATTTGAGGAAAAGGGTTTAAGGACTATCAGTGACTTATCACTGATTACTCTTAGGGTTTTCGGGCTAAATTTCAGAGTCCTTGTCATGGCATTCAGGCCCTCCACAACTAGGTCAAGGGGAACGCCAAGGAAGAAACATTATCCTGAGTGAGATGCTTATGCTGAAGTCTTTGCTATCAGTTCAGGTTCCAAGGGATCAGAAAAATCTTACTTTTCTGTCTCCATAAACCGTAAATGGGTTGAAGGCAGGCACTTTTGTAACACTCTTCTCTCCGGACCAGGCCTCTGGTACATCATAGCACGTGGTAGATGCACTGCATTCACTTTCTGAGCGAAACTAAAACGAATGTAAATCAAGTCACCTGGTGGCCAGAGTTGCCTTACACCATCTAAACCTCTGGTATTAGCTAATTTTAAAGCTATCAAGAGGCTTAAACACGTGGTCCAGATGAAACATGTGGACCCTGGTTTGGCCTGGAATGCCACAAACCAATTGTAAAAAGCCATGCGATCATTTGAAAAACCTAAATATAGACTGGGAATTAGATTAAGGAATTGTTAATTTCATTAGATGAGATTACATCGTCATGCTTTTAAAAGTTGTCTTAAATATATACAGTCAGGATATTTATGAATGAAACGGTTTCCCTGAAAACACTAGAGATATATGGGGGAGCGAATGAAACAAAATTGGTAAAATGTAGCTAACTGCACTACGGGGAGTAATAGTCTGCTTTTGCTGAATGTTTCATTATTCCCATAACATAAAACATAACATACACACACACGCTCCCCAGTTTTTTTCATCGTAAGCCCCGAGGGAAAGGGTCCACCGACGTCCTGGATTCTGAGAACGATTTCTGCGCGCCAGGCGGGCCTCCTGCAGGAGCCGGGGCCCACTTTCTTTCCCGACTGACTCGAAGCTAACGAAGCTGCCGCGCAGGCCTGTTAATCTCCTCAGTACCCAGTGCGAGGTTAAACACGCGACCTCGCAACCATGGCCTTTGAGAGGAAGCTGAATTCCTGGGGTGGGCCGTGTAGAGTTCATTTCCTACGTCGGCCCTGCACAACAACCTGCATCCAGAGATCAGAGAACCGGCCACACGCTCCACTACCCTTACCCAGTGGCCGCGCCTCGGGCGCTCGGGGGCGGGCTCCGCACTGCGACGTCACGGCGCACCGTGCGCCCGGTCAAAGTTCAGCCCTGCCCCCGCTTCCCCCTCGCTGTCTCCCTCGGCCTGTGCCGCTGCCGACGCCGCTGGTGGGCCCGGCTCCTCTCAGTCTGCTCCGCCACCTTCTTCCTGAGCACTGCCCGGCCGGCCGCCATGGCTAACGTGGCTGACACGAAGCTGTACGACATCCTGGGCGTCCCGCCCGGCGCCAGCGAGAACGAGCTGAAGAAGGCATACAGAAAGTTAGCCAAGGAATATCATCCTGATAAGAATCCAAATGCAGGAGACAAATTTAAAGAAATAAGTTTTGCATATGAAGTACTATCAAATCCTGAGAAGCGTGAGTTATATGACAGATACGGAGAGCAAGGTCTTCGGGAAGGCAG
>NW_012116744.1:2757278-2772230 GCF_000951035.1 Colobus angolensis palliatus
CGGCCCCGCCCGCCCGCAGATGCAGCAAATAAAACTCACTCCTGCGCAAACACGACGGTAGCCCTTCCTCCCTCCTCGGGCGAGCGCCGGGGGCCGGTCTCCCCCAGGAGGCAGCAGCTCGCCCGGCTCTCCGCGTCGAGGTCACCACCCCGGAAAAACAGGTTGGACCGAGGTGCTCAGCGCATCCCGGCCCCGGGAGAGAAGCTGTCCGCCTTGCGGCCGTCGGCCCCGGGTCTGGTGCTCCGCGGGGAAAAACGGCGGGGAGGTTCGGCGGGGAGGTCGAGGCCGCCCCCACAGAGCGCCTCGGGCAGATGGGGTTGCTTCCTGGGATCCCTGGCTGCAAGCTGCGGGAGCTCCTCCCTCTCTTCCTCCCTCGCCCATTGACCCGGAGGTAGCGTGGGTCTGTGTTTGGATGCATTGTTCTGTGGTCAGGTAATGCTAATGTCCTGTACCTGCTTGGGAATAAGCCGTGGTCCCAGCCAAACGCCTGAGTGTTCAATAAACATGAATAGAAGGCCTTTTATCGCTGTTTGCAATGCTGCGATATCTTTGAAATCTCAGGATTTCAAAGCACACGAGGCGTTTAAGCCCCACAGCATCCTCACCGGGCTAAGAGCATCCGGATTTGTAAGCCGAGAAAAATGAGAATGCTCCTTAGGCAGTGAGAAGAGTGCAATGGACTTCCTGTTACCTTACCGGAAATGCTAGTCTGTATTATATAATTCACGAGCCTCCGTGAATGAAGATTTAAGTGCTGTAGGACCCAAACACCTCGTTGAGAGTGTGCAACTTTACTACCACCAAAGTTGCCACCACGACCCCAGTTAACCACCACGTGCAAATAAAACACCTAAAAACACTACCTAGGACCACCTTGACCTTTTCATGTTGTTACAGTTAGAAGGAAGGCATGAGCCATTGGGAGCAGGAATTGTGACTTTAGCTTGATTTATAGTAATGTTTTGCAGTCCGTAAAGCTTAACAGTCATTTATCTCGAATTTATTAGGGTGGTCTTGGTCTGGTTACTTGGCCATCAGACACTTGACGATAGGGAAAATATGGATAATGTTTGAACGTTTTGTTTTTCTCTATGGCATTGCTTCATTGTTTTATCTGGTTTTCACGTCACTGTAACTATTTTGAAGTGTAACTACAGTCTACTTGGTTATATTACATTAGTAAACAGTATCGTGAGAAAATGCCAAAGAATACAAATAGAAAATATTTTTGGAAGGTTATAACTCTAGAACATTACTTTTCAGAAAAGTGGATATTAAGTTATTACAAAACTTTAAACTGGTGTTTAGTTATAACCTTCTTTGTTTTTATCCATTTTCAAAGGCATACAGAAAGTTAGCCAAGGAATATCATCCTGATAAGAATCCAAATGCAGGAGACAAAGTAAGTTATTTGTGATTTTTTTATTCCGGGGGTTTTAGTTTTAACTTAAATTGCCCTCCTTGAAAAAAAAGGAATATTGCAGGAAAAAAATCCAACTATGCCCACACAGCCACATTTTCATAATGTCAAAGAGTATTTTAGTTTTAGAATAAGAGTACTACCATTCTGAGGAGTGGTGGGTGGTAAATAGAAGCAGAATCAAGTCAAAGGTAACTTGTCCCTTTTATTAGAATTAAATGGATTCTGGATTCCCATAGCCTCTCCCCACTCTTCTACTTGAAAATGCAATTATTTTTAATTTTACCTTTTCTTTATAGTTTAAAGAAATAAGTTTTGCATATGAAGTACTATCAAATCCTGAGAAGCGTGAGTTATATGACAGATACGGAGAGCAAGGTCTTCGGGAAGGCAGCGGCGGAGGTGGTGGCATGGATGATATTTTCTCTCACATTTTTGGTGGGGGATTGTTCGGCTTCATGGGCAATCAGAGTAGAAGTCGAAATGGCAGAAGAAGAGGAGAGGACATGATGCATCCACTCAAGTGAATATCTTGTTTTGTTGTTTTAAAAAATTAGGTACTTTTTGTCAAGTGGAATATTGACTCAGTAGAAGAAAAAAAACTCATAGAATGTTCTGTCCTTCATTAGAAAAACTTCCATGTGCCTTGTCTTCTTTTCGTGACTAAATAGAATTTGATTATCTGACTGTTTCTGTTTTGCTGTAGCTCTTAAAAGGATGGTAGATATTTTTTAACGAGAGGAAGGTGGTTTTATATGGTTCTGAGGCTGCATGTTATTATAGGACTTAAAATTTCAAGTGTGAAGATCATTTTCTTTTTTCTTTTCTTTCTTTTTTTGAGATGGAGTTTCGCTTTTGTTGCCCATGCTGGAGTGCAATGGCACAATCTCAGCTCACTGCAACCTCCGCCTCCTGGGTTCAAGTGATTCTCCTGTCTTCAGCCTCCCAAGTAGCTGGAATTACAGACGTGGCACCACACCCGGCTAATTTTGTATTTTTAGTAGAGGTGGGGGTTCCTCCATGTTGGTCATGCTGGTCTCGAACTCCCAACCTCAGGTAATCTGCCTGCTTCGGCCTCCCAAAGTGCTGGAATTACAGGTGTGAGCCACCGTGCCTGATCTTTTTTTTTTGAAATGGAGTCTCACTCTGTCGCCCAGGTTGGAGTGTAGTGGCACCATCTAGGCTCACTGCAACCTCCGCCTCTCAAGTTCAAGCAATTCTCCTGCCTCAGCCTCCCAAGTAGTTGGGATTACAGGCACCTGCCACCATGCCGGGCTAATTTTTGTATTTTTTTAGTAGAGACAGGGTTTCGCCATGTTGGCCAGGCTGGTCTTGAATTCCTGAGCTCAGGTGATCTGCCCGCCTCAGCCTCCCGAAGTGCTGGGATTACAGGCATAAGACACTGCACCTAGCCTATTTTCTTTGAAGTATATGAATCTTCCAAGTTACCTTTTATTTAAAAACTAAAAATGAGTGACTGTCTGCCTACTTTGTGTACCTGTTAGAGTCACTCATTACTTGATCCTCAGTGTGAACTCTCCTAAGTTGGTTTCCATGGAGCTTGCTGGCTTCCAGCCTGACATTAACCTGCCAACACATGAATGGTGCCTGACCTTGATCTTAGACTATGAATCCACAAGCCCTCTCCAGTATGAAATTAGCTATTTCACTTTGCAAAATCTGGGAGGTCTTTTTTCCCATTTTTTTTTTCGTGGACCGATAAATTATTTTATTAGCAAATATCAGTGGCTGAAGTTCAGGTACTTAAAATATTTCATAATATCCTAGTTTATACACTTGAGTAAATTAGAGGAAGTCATGTTATCTGTTAACTTGAGTCTCATTAAATCCTTAAATTTGTTTTTTAAAAGAATTTACCGTCAGAAATTAACATTTGGATACCATTCCAATGGTAATATTTGTGCAGTGCAGGTTAATTTGTTTATATTTTTCTTTAATATAGAAATGGTCTAAAAGGAAAATAGGATCAAAAGAGTGCTGTCTGTACTTTATAGTTCTTCATGTTTAAAGAAATGTTATGCTATATAGTAAAACAGTTTTCTGCTGTTTTAACATTTCAGATTTTCCTGTTATTACAAATACTGTGTTTATAATACTGCATTCCATGATTTAAGCATTTACCTTTTATATAGGGTGTTGCTAGGTTTTTTTTTTTTTTTCTGTAATAGATAGTGCTGCTATGAGTATCTTTATGTAGAGCTTTGTTTCTCCTTGGCAGAGATTCCCAGGCAGGCATGAGTGTTTTGAGGCTGTTAAATACAACTAAATTGCCTTGCAGAGGGATTGTGCCAGTTTAGGCCCCACTAGTGGAGAGTGCCAGCCCTACCAAACCATTACCTGCATTTTTCCTTCCTTGGCCGCCTTTGTTGAAATGTATATTTTTTTCTGGCTTAGGGTACTGGTTGTGCATATCAATTGTAATTTAATATGTAGGGGAAAAAAGCCGATTTTTAAAAAATGATTTGTTTTTTTTTTTTGTTTGAGACGGAGTCTTGCTCTGTCACCCAGGCTGGAGTGCAGTGGCCGGACCTCAGCTCACTGCAAGCTCCGCCTCCCAGGTTCACGCCATTCTCCTGCCTCAGCCTCCCGAGTAGCTGGGACTACAGGCGCCCGCCACCTCGCCCGGCTATTTTTTTGTATTTTTTAGTAGAGACAGGGTTTCACCGTGTTAGCCAGGATGGTCTTGATCTCCTGACCTCGTGATCCGCCCGTCTCGGCCTCCCAAAGTGCTGGGATTACAGGCTTGAGCCACCACGCCCGGCCAAAAAATGATTTGTTAGAATATACAAGATGCAACAGGCTTTTTTGTCTAAGACTCAGCTGTAGATAGGTCATTATTTGACGGTGTTGTTGGTAATGTTTTATCCTTACATGTGGTATTCTTACCCTGTCTACAACAGTTTTAAGTTTCTGAGAATAACAATTTTGAGAAAGTTTGAATATCACAAAATAGTGTAGGTGCTTTGTAAAATACTTTTAACTATTTTTTTGTTCCTGTAACTCCCAGGATTTTAAAGCAAATCATTACAGGATGACCATTCCTAATCTGAAATCTGAAATGTTCCAAAATATGAAACTTTTTGAGCACCATCATGATGCCACAAGTAGAAAACTCCACACATAAGTACTTGTCTCACTCTGTCCTCCAGGCTGGAGTGCAGTGGTGCGATCTCAGCTCACTGCAGCCTCAATCTCCAGGGCTTAAGCAATTCCCCTGCCTCAGCCTCCTGGGTAGCTGGGACTTCAGACATGCCACTATTCCTGGCTAATTATTTTTTATTTTTTGGTAAAGATGAGGTCTCTCTAAGTTGCTCAGGCTGGTCTTGAACTCCTGGGCTCAAGCAATCCTCCCTCCTTGTTGTCCTGAAGTGCTGGGATTATAGGCATGAGCCACTGCACCTGGCATGAAAAACGATCCTTTCCCTCCTTTCTGTGATACTATTGGTAGGGCCACTTTTATTTTTTTTTAAGACGTATGCCATCTAAGTGACTCCCTTAAGCTGAAATATAACTTTGTAGCCTTTCTAAATTGTCCATGGAGGAAACAGGGACTCTGGAGCCAGACATCTATGTGATCTTGGGCAAGTTACTTGACTGTTCCGTGCCTCAGTTTTATCACATAAAATGGGAATAATAATCGTACCTCTTCTGAAGGGTTTTTCTTAGGAGTTAGGTGGAGGGCTTATGCCTCAGAACAGAAGGTTGTGATGTTTGAGTTTGTGAAGTCATCAGCTTTATCAGAAATTCCACCACAGCAAATTGTTGGCCTGATGCTATAGGCTCTGACTTTGAGTATCATATATATACTGTCAAAATATTTCTGTTAATTTCAGCCATAAAATAAACCTCAGTTGAATTGATTTAATGTGAGATTATGAGGTATTTTTGAATTCTGTTTTAAAAGTTGATAATGAATTTGCTGTATCAGCTGTTATTTATATCTTGTATTTGAGAAAATGTGGCAAAATTTGATTGAAGCTGATTATTTTCTTTCCAGAGTATCATTAGAAGATCTGTATAATGGCAAGACAACCAAACTCCAACTTAGCAAGAATGTACTCTGTAGTGCATGCAGTGGGTAAGTGTGTCCTCTGGTTTATTGGGTACATTTTGTCTGTTCTTTAAGTGTCACACTGAATGTCTGTACCAGGTAAAAATTGTTATGAGTTAAAACTTACGGCCGGGTGCAGTGGCTCACACCTGTAATCACAGCACTTTGGGAGGCTGAGGTGGGTGGATCACCTAAGGCAGGAGAATCACCTGAACCCGGGAGGTAGAGATTGCAGTGAACCAAGATTGCGCCACTGCACTCCAGCCTGGGTGACAGAGTGAGACTCCATCTCAAGAAATAAATAAATAAATCTTAGCAGAACATTTTCTGATACTTCTGAAAGTCAATTTAAACACAAGTTATTGTGTTTAAATACAAGTTATTGGGGTTGAAGATAAGGTAAAAGCACAATTTCTGTGTGTCATAGCTTATTGGAGTGGTCTGTGGACAAAAACCTAATGCATAACTTGTGTTTGCTTTAGCCAAGGTGGAAAGTCTGGAGCTGTCCAGAAGTGTAGTGCTTGTCGAGGTCGGGGTGTGCGCATCATGATCAGACAGCTGGCTCCAGGAATGGTACAACAGATGCAGTCTGTATGCTCTGATTGTAATGGAGAAGGTATGTGTGCCAGTACTTCTCTGCTTTTATGTTGAAATGGATTGAGAATTCAGATATTGGAGAGGTTTACAATTTTTTATTTCAAAGAGTATTTGTTTACATCTTATTAAAGAAAAAGGAGGCTGGATGTGTTAGCTTATTCCTATAATTCCAGCACTTTGGGAGACAGAGGTGGATTGCTTGAGCCCAGGAGTTCGAGGTCAGCTTGGGCAAGATAGGGAGACATCATTACTATAGGAAAAAAAGTGTAGAAAAATATGTAATCAGGGGCTCAGGGCATGTCTGTGGTCCCAGCTGCCTGGGAAGCTGAGGCGGGAGGATTGCTTGAGCCCAGGAGTTCAAGGGAGCAGTGAGCCGTGATCATACCAGTGCACTCCAGCTAGGGCGACAGAACAAGACCCTGTTGCAAAAAATAAAAGCGTGAAAGTAATTACTCCATTATGCCTAAGCCCAGTGAACGTAGAGAAACAGTAGATTTGTATTGTGTTAGTGAAAGGTGACTCCTTAATTCTGAAAAGAGGGGCAAGGTGATTATTTGTTCCTTTGCTATTTTCTTCTTTATCAAATATAACCTTTTATATACTGTCTCTGTAGAAATGACCACCATGGGAGGACTATCTCCTTTTTCAAACAGAACCTTTTAAACTACAAAGGGACAAATTAATAATAAATAACTAAACAAGTAATTGTTTAGTAAACAAGTAACTAAACAATTACTTGTTTAGTCACTCTGATAAGTGGAAGATTTTACTGTAACCTTTAGTTAGCTTTAAAGAATTGATCTTGAGATTGAAACTGTCCTCACAGAAGTAAATAATTTAGTCTTTGTGGGCCAAATAGTTTTTGTCACAACTACTCACCTCTGACTTTTTAGTGCTTTTATAGCCACAGACAAACGGGTATAGCTGTGTTCTGATTAAAATTTTAATTATAAAAACAAGTAGCTCCTCCCACCCCTGCCATTCTAGAGCAGTCCTATCCAATAGAATTTTTTTCTGTGGTGATGGAAGTGTTCTGTATCTGCACTGTTCAGTACAGTAGCCATTAATCACCTGTGACTACTGCATACTTCATACGTGGCTAGTGTGACTGGGGAACTATTTTAAATTTGAATTAATTTAAACATAAACTTAAGTAGCTACAGGTAGATAGTGGCTACCACATTAGACAGTATAGTTCAAGAGCATCCTTTTCCACATTGCTGTTGGAAGTGATGAGATAATTATGAGAAGCTACATATGATGTTTCCTTCCTGGAGAATCTTGGCATTTTACTTTATTTTTTAAAATTATTATTTTTGGAGATAGGGTTTTGCTGGAGTGCCGTGGCGCATTCTCAGCTCTTACTGCAGCTTCCACCACCCACGCTCAAGCAATCCTCCCACTCAGCCCCTCACCCCACAATTAACTGAGACCACAGGTGCTTGCCACCACGCCCAGCTAATTTTTGTATTTCTTGTAGAGATGGGGTTTTGCCATGTTGCCCAGGCTGGTCTCGAACTCCTGGATTCAAGCAGTCCTCCTGCCCCAGCCTCCCAAAGGGCTGGGATTACAGGTGTTAGCCACCACTCTTGGCCTCCTTTTATTTTATTAAAATTGCTAACTTCCACTATCAAGAAACCAAAGTTAACTGAAATCTTTTCTCATGTACCATTACCTTTTTTTTTTTTTTTAATGTGAGACAGAGTCTTGCTCTGTTGCCCAGGCTAGAGTGCAGTTGCACGATCTCAGCTCACCGCAACCTCTGCCTCCCTGGCTCAAATGATTCTGCTGCCTCAGCCGCCTGAGTAGCTGGGATTACAGGCGCCCACCATGACACCCGGCTGATTTTTGTATTTTCAGTGGAGACAGGGTTTTGCCCTGTTAGCCAGGCTGGTCTCAAACTCCTGACCTCAGGTGATCCTCCCACTTTGGCCTCCCAAAGGGCTGGGAGTACAGGTGTGAGCCACCATGCCCCGCCACCATTACCATTTTGAAGAACTGGTGTTTTGCAGAACATACTTTGCAAAAGTACTGTTACAGAAACAGCCCCTAAATAGTTATACACATCTTTCTAAGCCTTCAAATGTGCCAGTAATTAGCCATTAGAAAGTGACGCAATTTTTTCACACCTAAATAGTTATACACATCTTTCTAAGCCTTCAAATGTGCCAGTAATTAGCCATTAGAAAGTGACGCAATTTTTTCACACTATACTATGTATAATCGCAGTTTTGCTTTTTTATACCATAATTGAATATTTCAGAAGAATATATAGAAGAGAAAAGCTGTGTTGCCCTAAACATGGTATGGATACATTACATTCTGAAATAGTGGGAAGCTGAGTCCTTCAGGCAATCTGCAGTAGTAAGATGTAAGTTTTTGTTACTCAGAATAATGTTTTTTTTTGTTTTGTTTTGAGACGTGGCCTCACACTGTCACTCAGACTGGGGTGCAGTGGCATGAGTATAACTCACTGCAGCCTCGACCTCCAGCAGTCCTCCCTCCTCAGCCTCCCGAGTAGCCAGGATTACAGGTGTGCACTACCATGCCGGCTAACTTTTTTTATTTGTAGTAGAAGCAAGGTCTCACTGTGTTGCTAGGCTGGTCTCAGATCCTGAGCTCAAGTGATCCTACCACCCTGACCTCGCAAAATATTGGGATTGCAGGCTTGAGCCACTATGCTTGGCCTCAGAATGCTGCTTTGAATAAAAATTTAGGTAGCGATTAAAAGAAGTTCAGAAAGTATATTTAAAGGATAAGAATATTAAGAGTACAGTATAGTACTGTTGCTGAAAGTTTCAATGACTTCTTTTTCCAGGAGAGGTAATTAATGAAAAAGACCGCTGTAAAAAATGTGAAGGGAAGAAGGTGATTAAAGAAGTGAAGATTCTTGAAGTCCACGTAGACAAAGGCATGAAACATGGACAGAGAATTACATTCACTGGGGAAGCAGACCAGGCCCCAGGAGTGGAACCTGGAGACATTGTTCTTCTGCTACAGGAGAAAGAACATGAGGTGATTTTCCTTTTTTTAGTTTTTTGTGTTTTGTTTTATTCAGAAGTACTTCTTGCTTGGGAGAAATAGGTTAGATCTGTTTGGAGTCCCTGGAGCAGCACTGCACACTGGAGAAGTTAAGGGAATCATGGCAAATTCCTAAGACAGGCTTGTGTAAGAAAGACTAACAAGGCAGGTGCAGTTAGAAGCACTGTAAGAGTCAGTTTTAGTCCTGGCTTGGTTTTTTTTCCCCCCTGAGATGGAGTTTCACTGTTGTTGGAGTGCAGTGGCGTGATCTCGGCTCACTGCAACCTCTGCCTCCCGGGTTCAAGTGATTCTCCTGCCTCAGGCTCCTGAGTAGCTGGGAATACAGCGCGCACCACCACTCCTGGCTAATTTTTATTTTTAGTAGAGACAGGCTTTCTCCATGTTGGTCAGGCTGGTCTTGAGCTCCCGACCTCAGGTGGTGTGCCTGCCTCAGCCTCCCAAAGTGCTGGGATTAAAAGTGGGAGCCACTGCACCCAGCATTGGTCTTTTTTTTTTTTTTTTGACAGTTTTTTTGACTGCACCCAGGCTGGAGCACAGTGGCGCAATCTTGGCTCACTGCAACTTCCACCTCCCAAGTTCAAGCAATTCTCCTCTAGCTTGGTCATTGACTAGCACTTTAACCGTAGGTAATCTTACTGTCTCAGTTTCTTTGTTTATGAAAATAAGGGCATTGGGCGTTGGACCAGTTGGTCTAAGGCAGCCTGTTTTTTCACTGTGAAACTCTGCTGCTCTGTTGATTTGGTTTTTACTTACTGGGTAGCCAAGTGAGCTATCCTTGAAAGAGTTCTGGGATTTAAAAAAAAAAACAAAAGCATTTTTTTAGAAGTTTCTGAAGAATGTGGTCACTAGTGTATGTTTTGGGGGGTTTTTGTTTTTGAGATGGTCTTGCTCTGTTGCCCAAGCTGGAGTACAGTGGCGTGATCTGGGATCACTGCAACCTTTGCCCCTGGGCCCAAGCAATCCTCCTATCTCAGCCTCCCAAGTAGTTGGGACAACTGACGCACCATCATGCCCATCTGTTTTTTTGGGTTTTTTGTTTTGTTTTGTTTTGTTTTTGTATTTTTAGTAGAGACAGGGTCTTGCCATATTGCCCAGGCTGGTCTTGAACTCCTGAGCTCAAGCAATCCGCCTGTCTCGACCTCCCAAAGTGCTGGGATTACAGGTGTGAGCCACCATGCCCAGCCTAGTGTATGTTATTTTGATTTTAGCATTGCACTTATGTATTTTTAATGTCCATATTGTATACTGTAGACCTTACTCATAAAGAGTATATCTGGAGCTATTCATGAAAAACCCCTCCAGTAATCACCTAAATTCTTGAATGTTAGAAGCACTTGATAGGACTCTAGCTTTGTACTTGATCACATTTACTCATGCTTTCCTCTGAAAGTCATTACATCACAGGTTAACCGCCTTTTTAGTTTGCCCTAAAATTTTCTCCTATGCATAAGCCCAGTCAACACAGAGAAATGGTGAATTTGTATTATGTTCAGTGAAAGGTTATTCTTTTTAATTCTAAAAAGGTGGATAAGCTGATTATCCATTTGTAATTTAAAGGTTATATATTTGATAAAGAAGGAGATCGTCCTTCTGTGGTGGTCATTTCTTCAAATAGAGTAAATGTTAAAAATCACTTTAAGAATCCAATAGAGAACAACAAAGCCCCATATTGAGATCCAAGTTTTAGAAATTTGGTTGTAATCCCTCACAAGGTCAGACTTGATCTCCTGGACAATCAGGGCGTGCTAGTCAGCTTTCATGACTCAGCAAAGCTACAAATTATGTATTTTGGCTTTTTGTGGAAATTGCCAACCCTACAAATAGCAAACGTCTCCTAGGTTGTCAAAAAATAAGAGTAGTTTTTAGAATTGTGCCTTTGGGTCTTATAGGATGAAATATTTACAAGATTTGCCATTTGTTAACATTTTAGCTACTTCCTTGTTCATTCAGTCTTGCTGCCGTGCACAGCACCATACCAGGAATATGAAGGAGAAAACTAGCAAGACAGCTAAATAATTGGGAATTCTGCTTGGATGTAGGTTAGACTGTGTTGTAAAATGGTACAGACAATGCCTAGGCATTTTCATTGATAGAATCCTTGGAGTAGTTTGGGGTTCATTGTCAAATGATGTCTGGCAGTGCAGCAGCACGGTAGTGAGGAAGTGAAGAAGGAATGCTTATTTGCAGAAGAAAGATGATTTTTTTGGTTTGAGGCATGTCAGACTGATGGTAAAACCTGTTTTTATTCCTAAGTTTGGTTTTTAATGTTGCTGCATAATAAATTGGGTTTTTAAAAGTAGATCATTGGATTTCGAGGCAAAGGACTTAAGGTCTGGGCCCCATTTACTAGCTTTGGCTTCCCTGGACTTTTCAGATATTAAAGAGTCAAATGAGATTATGAATAAGCTTCTTTCTTGGGGCCTGTGGGGAGGTGTTGGGAAGTAAGTAAGTAAGTTGTTGGCAGCAGTGGAATTGGCATGGAATTTTCAACAGAAGGCAGATGTAACTAGTTGTCTAAGGTAGAAAATAGAAGGTGGTAAAGGTTAGAATGGAAGTTTGTCTAGTTCCTTCTTGGGAGTGCTGTATCATCTATAGTCATCATCTTGCCATGTCACTTGTCAGTGTGCCCATTTGTGTGTCTCAGTGGTCTGATTACCATAGTGCAGTTATACAGCATCAAACTACAGAACCTGGTGATGTTAGTCACGCCTCTATAACCTGTGCTTTTGTTATTCAGAAATTATGACTTTTAAGTGTTTTCTGGTCTAGTGCTTTGGTAGTCCCTCCTCATTAATTTTGTTTTTCAGAAACTCTCCGGCATTCTTGCTTGTTTATTCTGTTTAAACTTTTAGCATCCAGTTGTTTAGCTTCTCCCCCTCCACTGCAACAACTATCCTGATAATCATTTTTTATTGAAATCACTTTCAGTTGAACTCTCCTGTACAAGAACATAATACGTATCTCTTCCTGTTCCCTATTCTTTTTTTTTTTTTTTTTTTTCTCACCCTGTCCTCCAGACTGGAGTGCAGTGGCGCAGTTGGATTTTTAGTAGAGACAGGGTTTCACCATATTGGCCAGGCTGGTCTCAAACTCCTGACCTCAAGCGATCTGCCCACCTCGGCCTCCCAAAGTGCTGGGATTATAGGTGTGAGCCACCATGCCCTGCCCCTCCTTTTTATTTTTATTTTATTTTTTTTGAGGCGGAGTCTCACTCTGTCACCCAAGCTGGAGTGCAGTGGCGCAATCTCTGTTCACTGCAACCTCCACCTCCCAGGTTCAAGCAATTCTCCTGCCTCAGCCTCCCAAGTAGCTGGGACTACAGGCCTGTACCACCACACCCGGCTAGTTTTTGTATTTTTAGTAGAGACAGAATTTCGCCTTGTTGACCAGGACCTCAGGTGATCCACCTGCCTCAGCCTCTCAAAGTGCTAGGATTATAGGCATGAGCTACTGCTTCCGTCCTAAAATAATATGACTTTAAGAAAGGATATTTGGTAAGATGGTTCTTAGAACACTTGCATTTTACAGTATACTTAGCATTTTATTTTAAATTTATTATTATTATTTTTAAGAGACAGGATGTCCTGTCATCGAGGCTGGAGTGCAGTAGCTGGATCATTGAGGAGGGACTACTACTACAGGCTCCAACTCCTGGGCTCAAGGGATCATCCTGCCTCAACTAGCCTATTTTATGTTTTAATTTTTTGTCTCCCTATGTTGCTGTTTTGAACTGGCCTCCCAAAGCTCTGACCCTATATTTAGCTTTTTAAAATTTTTTGTTTGTTTGTTTTGTTTTGTTTTAATTGAAACAGAGTCTCTCTCTGTCACCCAGGCTGGAGTACAGTGGCGCGATCTTGGTTCATTGCAGTCTCCGCCTCCCAGGTTCAAGTGATTTTCCTGCCGCAGCCTCCTGAGTAGCTGGGACTACAGGCGCCCACCACCACGCCTGGCTAATTTTTGTATTTTTAGTAGAGATGGGGTTTTACCATATTGGCCAGGCTGGTCTCGAACTCCTGACCTTGTGATCCGCCTGCCTTGACCTCCCAAAGTGCTGGGATTACTGGCATGAGCCACTGCGCCTGGCCTACTTAGCATTTTTAATGCGTTGAAAAATCCTGTATTAAAGAAACTATTGGTCCCGTTGTGAGGAACACTTGAATAAATGTGCATAGATAATATACCTTGTTGGATCTCAAACTAGCACACGCAAGAATGCCTGGAGGGCTTGTTAGGACTACAGATGCTGGGTCCTGCCTGCCTTGTTTCTGGCAGGAATGGAAGTGGGGCCCAAGAATATGTGTTCCTAACAAGTTTCCTGAAGCTGCTGGTCCAGAACCACACTTAGAGAATCACTGGTTAAGGGAATGGTTTAACTTTAATGGGTAAATTTAGGAGAGTAACATAGGAAAAGAACCTGTCTACCAGATTTTCTATAAGTGAACCAGCCAGGATTGTTCTTTACAAGAAGAGTGACCATTGTAAAATCTAAGCAAAAATTGCAGATTGGGCATGTGAAATTGGATATATTTTTCCTACACATTGAAGGCCCAGAAATGTTCTTTGTGCTTATTCTCAATACCTTTTGCATTACCTAGTCCATAGGCTTATAGTGTAATATTGAATGAGCCAGTTTTACATTTTAGTGAGATATGAAACTTGTTGGTACGTGTGTGGAGCGTGGAATTGAGCCACTTGACTTTGCTGGCTGGGTGTTACTGGTTGAGGTTTTTTTACGTTAACCTTGGACCCTCCCCCCTTCCCTGTTATGATCATGTCTGGGGAGCACTCCAGGATGAGCTTGTTCTGTAGAAGCCCTCTGGGCTTTCTGTACCTTTTTCACCAGAGGCAGAGTCTGAAAGTGGGCCATAATTGCAGAATATACCTGGCCCTGTTTTGGGGGCCTCAATTCTGTTGCTCTTATATATGCCATTGTTTACCAGTTCCAGTACACCTTCCTCATGGAAGTTTCTCACGTACTACTTTGCAGTGAGTGGTAGAAATAAGGTTTGGAATTGAAGTCAACAAACATAATGCCGCAGGGTGTAGCTCCATAATTTTTAAGAAAATGTATTTCTTTTGTGCTTTATTTATAGGTATTTCAGAGAGATGGGAATGATTTGCACATGACATATAAAATAGGACTTGTTGAAGCTCTATGTGGATTTCAGTTCACGTTTAAGCACCTTGATGGACGTCAGATTGTGGTGAAATACCCCCCTGGCAAAGTAATTGAACCAGGTAAATCTTGATTTTGTCCGATTCTGGTTTTCAGGTATTCTTACAATTTGTAATTTTTTTGTACTGCATAACTCTAAAAACAAATGAACACCTCTTTTGGATAAAATTATTAATCATTTCCTCTTAATAGGATGTGTTCGTGTAGTTCGAGGTGAAGGGATGCCGCAGTATCGTAATCCCTTTGAAAAAGGTGATCTTTACATAAAGTTTGATGTGCAGTTTCCTGAAAACAACTGGATCAACCCAGACAAGCTTTCCGTAAGTGTTCTTTAAACAACAGTTGACTTCCAAGTTTGGGGTTTGGTTTTTGGTTTTTTAGACAGGGTCTCTGTCGCCCAGGCTGGGGTGCCGTAGTGTGATCATGGCTTACTATAGCCTCGACCTCCTGGGCTCAAGCGATCCTCTCACCTCAGCCCCCCGAGGAGCTGGGACTACAGGTGTGTGATACCACGCCTGGCTAATTTAAAAAAATTGTTTTGGAAACACAGTCTCACTGTGTCACCCAAGCTGGAGTGCAGTGGTGCAATCTCAACTCACTGTACCCCCCGCCTCCCAGGTTCAAGCCATTCTCATGCCTTAGCCA
>NW_012116744.1:2776145-2779603 GCF_000951035.1 Colobus angolensis palliatus
TCCCAAGTAGCTGGGACTACAGGCTCCCACCACCACGCCCTGCTAATTTTGTTTTTGTATTTTTAGTAGAGACGGGGTTTCACCATGTTAGCTAGGATGGTCTCGATCTCCTGAACTCGTGATCCGCCCACCTCGGCCTCCCAAAGTCCTGGGATTACAGGCGTGAGCCACTGCACCCGGCCAAGTTTCTTTCTTTTTAAGAGAGTCTCGCTCTGTTGCCCAGGCTAGCGTGCAGTGGCATGATCATGGCTCGCTACAAGTGTGCTCCACCACACCCTGCTAATGCTTTTCAAAACTTTTCGTAGAGGTGGAGTCTTGCTATGTTGTCCAGACTGGTCTCAAGCAATCCTCCTGCCTCCCGAAATTCTGGGATGGCAGTTGTGAGCCACCGTGCCCAGCTGACTTCAAGTTTCTTAATAGTCATGTTACATTCAATTTTAAAGTATATTTGTATGATTAGTAGGCTTTCCTAGTTGTTAGGAAATGGAGTATTGCTGGTGTAAATGTTGATGGGGCCAAGCAGGGAATTGTAGAGAAGTAAAGTAGAACCGGTGTGGGTGGTGGTGAGGACTAGCACTCCCTGAAGAGAGCAGATTCTTCACTTGCAGAGGGCGGGACCACTACCCCCTTCTCATCAGCTGGTGTCCATGCCGGATGCAGGAAGGCGTGTCTCCTTTAGAAGTTTTCTAATGTTTAAGTATTGGCAGCTAATGACCTTTTTTTTTGGTTCTTAAAGCAATAGGTTGCACAAAAGATGTCTAGATTTGGCCTGTGAGTGATGAGTTTGTGATCTCTTACTTAGAGTTCAAAGTCCAGTCCACATTCCTTTTTTTAACTTTTTTTTTGAGATGGAGTCTTGCTCTGTCATTCAGGCTGGAGTGCAGTGTCACAGTCTCAGCTTACTGCAACCTCCCACCTCCTGGGTTCAAGCGATTCTCCTGCCTCAGCCTTCCAACTAGCTGGGATTACAGGTACCACCACCATGCCCGGCTAATTTTTTGTATTTTAGTAGAGACAAAGTTTCACCATGTTGTCCAGGCTGGTCTCAATCTCCTGACCTCCTCATCCACCCGCCTCAGCCTCCCAAAGTGCTGGGTGGGATTCTAAGCATGAACCACCACGCCCAGCCCCTTTTTTAACTCTTAAAGAAACGACACTGGATTGTATACATCGAAAGGAAAGTTGATGAAACTGTTACAACCAACCTGGTTTTTGTTTGTTTTAATAAAGGAACTAGAAGATCTTCTGCCATCTAGACCGGAAGTTCCTAACATAATTGGAGAAACAGAGGAGGTAGAGCTTCAGGAATTTGATAGCACTCGAGGCTCAGGAGGTGGTCAGAGGCGTGAAGCCTATAATGATAGCTCTGATGAAGAAAGCAGCAGCCATCATGGACCTGGAGTGCAGTGTGCCCATCAGTAAACTCTGCAAACAGATTGCACAGGTGGATTTTCTTTCCACATTTGCCTGATTTGTTCTCAGCAATCCAGCTGGAGTGTCTTATCAATCCAGATGAACTGAGGGACATCTGTTGGTCTATGTATAACTTTTAAAATTGGTATAGTATCTACAGAGTGTATAATTTAAACTAACCACAAA
Source organism: Colobus angolensis palliatus (assembly GCF_000951035.1). Classification (NCBI taxonomy): domain Eukaryota; kingdom Metazoa; phylum Chordata; class Mammalia; order Primates; family Cercopithecidae; genus Colobus; species Colobus angolensis. Next base: position 2,777,745 of record NW_012116744.1, read on the forward strand.
GCTTTACATCTTCATTTCGACTGTTCCATAGCAGAATAAAGCACTTGAAAGGAAACAAGACTCCCTTTCACATGTGGATATTATAAGTTTCAATCCTGGTATCTGTGCTTGATTTTTATCAGTTTTGTGTAGATTTTTATGTTTCATATTTTAAATTTAAATCCCACATTGTAAAGTTTGTATAATTTGTCCTGAAGCTTTGTGTTTGGCTGCACTTGCATAAGCTGCTACAAATAGAATAAAGAATTTCATAGCCTGTATCTATCATTTAGATGCATGGAAAAAAATGGGCTTTGCACACGATGGGTTTGGAGCTGACTGGGAACAATGGAAAAAATTACATTAGCTGTGGTTGTAAAGTTTTTTTGTTTTTGGGGTTTTTTTTTTTTTTTTTACCATCTTGTGAAAGGTTTCTGAAACTCGATAATAAAAAGCAGTTGGTGTAAATTATTCTTTTGTGTCACATTTTTAGAAGGGAAAAACATAAAGAATGTATCCTTAGTACTGGTTCTTAAACAGCCCATAAAAACCCATTGGCCTGAAGCTTGTATCTCAGGCCTGTGCCCATCTTATAGTCTTGGTAGACAAAAGGCTGGTAGAGACAGTCTTCAGTGGCTTCAGTGATGCTCTCTAGAGGCCAGGGTGTCTTGAGTGCTGTAACTCCTGAGCACTGGGCTAGCCTGACTTCTGTATCTCCCCACCACCACCCCCTTAAAAAAATAAGGTAACAGCAAATCTATAGTAAAACCATGTCTGCATAGAACGTCTTCAAATCCTGTTTTCATTAAATGTAGAAGATGCTCTGTCTCCATTACGTTGAATATTTAGAATTGGAGAAGCCATTGATTATTATTTTGATTTTCTTGAATGTTTTATAGAAAATATGCTTATTCAGAATTTAAGAATGAAGGCAACTGAAATATGCATTGTTGTAGTTATTTATATTTCAAACTAAAGAAAATGAGAAAAATCAGGTAAAACTGATGAAAAGGATGTTGTGTTTCTCTTTCCATTATCTGGTTTTTACCCTTTCACTCTCAGTAGGTATTTGTAGAACACATTTATTTGAGGGAAGATGCACATTTTACATTTATAAAGGAACAAATGGGGAAAACTGAAAACAAAAAAATTTTAATGTATTAAATGCCATCCCTGAGCCTAAATCTAGTATTTGTAGTTTATTTCTAGGTCTGCTAGAAGCTGAAAACCTGAATGATAAAGGTGTGCTGACACTAATCAAGGCCTGTGAGGTTTAAATTATTGACCTATCCACTCTACCTCCATTGTACAAAAAATATTTTACAAGCCTGGGCAAGATTCAACAGCATAATAGTTTTGTATCCAAGGTTACTTCCCCACAACCACTTTAAACATAAGAAATGCGGTGGCAATATAAAGTTTGTAGCCTTTCCAATAAAGGTTTATAAAACAGTTGTTCAGTGTAGTCTGTCTGTCATTTCTACCCAGGTGTTTTGACTGTAGGCAAGAAAACTATTTGGAAGAGAGTTGCTGTTAAGGTGTGTTATTTCACTTGGTCTCCTTGCTCTAGTTTGTAGAGCACCTGCCTAGAGAACCAACCATACAGTGTTACCAGCACTTGGATGAACTGATGTTGGTATTTTGATAGGGACTGCAATGAAGCTACTTCACTTATTCTAAGTGATGAAACTCAAGAATGGAAAACCAAATACTATATTCTCACTTATAAGTGAGAGCTAAGCTATGAGCGGTACAGAGGCATATAGAGTGGTATAATGGACGCATTGGAGACTCCGAAGTGGGGAGGGATAAAAAGCTATGTATTGGGTACAACATAGACTACTTGGGTGATGGGTGCACTAAAAGCTCAGATTTTGGGC
>NW_012116744.1:2783596-2784919 GCF_000951035.1 Colobus angolensis palliatus
CTCGGCTCACTGCAACCTCCGCCTCCCAGGTTCAAGCAATTCTCCTGCCTCTGCCTCCCGAGTAGCTGGGACTACAGGTGCACACCACCACGACTAGCTAATTTTTGTGTTTTTAGTAGAGACATAGTTTTACCATGTTGGCCAGGATGCTCTCAATCTCTTGACCTCGTGATCTGCCTGCCTCAGCCTCCTAAAGTGAGGGGAATACAGGTGTGAGCCATTGCGCCCAGCATTCTAAAACATTTTTATCACCCCAGAAGAAACCTCATTCCCCTGAAGCAGGCACTCCTCATGGATGGATGGATGATGGATGATGGATGATGGATAATGGATGGCTGGATAGATGGATGGTGGATGGAAGATGGGTGGATGGATGATGGATGGATGGATAATGGATGGATGGAAATTGGATGGATGGATGGATGGATAGATGGATAGATGGATGAATGAATGGATGGATGATGGATGGATGGATAGATGGATGATGGGTGAATGGATAATGGATGAATAGGTGGCAAGACAGATAAATGGATAAAAATAATATGTGTAAAAATTAGTAATAGAACCAGCCAGTGCAGGAACGTCTTCCTGCCTGTAAGCTTTCCATGGGCTACTGCACAACAGAAATCCTCAGAGAAAAACGATGGTAGTTGTGGGGGGACTCTTGAGGAAGGAGCCACTGCAGCTTCCTGGCTATAGCCCAAGTGTGGCATACAGGGCTGGCTGGAGGCCGGCTTTCCAAGGACAGGAGAGTGGTCAGCTGCAGGGCGACTGGGACAAATACCGTAGCCAGCTCCTCTTCCCCTCACACCCTCACCCATCCACTGGCAACTCCTGCAGTTCCATCCAGCCAGATGTGTCCAGAAGCCAGTCCCTCCCACCATCTCCACGGCCACTCCATGCCCAAGCCACCTCTCTCCAAGACCACTGCAGCAGCTTCACAGCCACATCCAGCTTCCACCCTGTCACCCTCCTGGGTTTCTACCATGTGGCAGCCAGAGTGGTTTGGTTAAAATACATATCAAGGCCAAGTGCGATGACTCACGCCTGTAATCCCAACATTTTGGGAGGCCAAGGCAGGTGGATCACCTGAGATCAGGAGTTGGAGACCAGCCTGGCCAACATGGTAAAACCCCATCTCTACTAAAAGTACATAAATTAGCAGGGCAAGGTGGCACACACCTGTGATCCCAGCTACTCAGGAGGCTGAGGTGGGAGGATTGCTTGAGTCCAAAAGGCAGAGGTTGAAGGGAGCCGAGATCATGCCACTGCACTCCAGCCGGGATGACAGAGCAAGACTCCATCTCAAAAAAAAAAAAAAAA
>NW_012116744.1:2784969-2785382 GCF_000951035.1 Colobus angolensis palliatus
AAAAAAAAAAAAAAAAAAATCCAAATCAGATAGTGTCCTTCCCCTGCTCAAAACCCTCCTTGGCTCCCCATCTGTCTCAGAGAAGAGCCTCCAATGCTTTAGGAATCTAGCCCCTATCACTCTCCAACATCATCCCCTACCTGTCTCACTCTGGGGGACTCTGCTCCAGTCTCACCGCCCTCCTTATGACCCTCAGACCACCCAGGCACTTGTGTGTACCCCAGGGCCTTTGCACTAGCTGTGCCATCACCTCCACATGGCTGCCTCCTCTATTTCTCAGGTCCCTGCTTCATTGGTGTCTCCAGGAGACTTTCTCTCACCCCAACCACTCTCAGTAACAGAGAAACCCTCACCATGCACTCCTGCTTTTTGTTATTGGGGCAAAATTCTCACAACATAAAATTTACCATATT
>NW_012116744.1:2785432-2787342 GCF_000951035.1 Colobus angolensis palliatus
CACTCTCAGTAACAGAGAAACCCTCACCATGCACTCCTGCTTTTTGTTATTGGGGCAAAATTCTCACAACATAAAATTTACCATATTAAAGTGTATAGTCAGTAGCATTTAGTACCTTCACAATGCTGGGCACCTATCTTGTACTAAAACTGTTATCACCCCAGGCTGAGTGTGGTGGCTTAGGGCTGTAATCTAAACACTTTGGGAGGCTGAGTCAGGAGGATTGCTTGAGGTCAGGAGTTCAAGACCAACCTAGACAGCATAGCAAGACACCATCTCTACAAAAAATACAGGCTGGGCGTGGTGGCTCACGCCTCTAATCCCAGCATTTTGGGAGGCTGAGGCGGGCGGTTCACAAGGTCAGGAGTTCAAGAACAGCCTGGCCAACATGGAGAAACCCCATCTCTACTAAAAATACAAAAATTAGCCGGGCACAGTGGCACACGCCTGTAATCCCAGCTACTAGGGAGGCTGAGACAGGAGAATCACTTGAACTCGGGAGGCAGAGGTTGCAGTGAGCCGAGACAGTGCCATTGCACTCCAGTCTGGGCAACAAGAGCAAGGCTCCATCTCAAAAAATAATAATAATAATACAAAAATTAGCTCAGCATGGTAGCACATGCCTGTAGTCCCAGCTACTCGAGAGACTGAGGCAGAAGAATCCCTTAATCCCAGGATTTTGAGACTGCAGTGAGTTGTGATCCTGCCACTGCACCCCAGACTTGGTGACAGATCGAGGTCATCACCCCAATAGAAATCCAATTCTCTTTAAGCAGTTGCTCCCCATTCCCACTCTTCTGCATTCCCAGCAACCACTAGTCTACTTTCTATTTCTGTGGATTTGCCTATTCTGGAAAATTCATAGAAATGAACTCATACAGTATACGTGACCTTTTTTTGTATTCCTCACAGAGCAACAGAAAGCCTCTATACATGACCTCTTATGTCTGGCTCTGTTCACTCAATGCTGTATTTCTTCTTTCTTTCTTTTTGCTTTCCTTTTTTTGAAACAGAGTCTCACTCAGTCGCCCAGGTTGGAGGGCAGTGGCATGATCTCTACTCATTGCAACCTCTCTGTCTTCCAGGTTCAAGCAATTCTCCTGCCTCAACCTCCCCAGTAGCTGGGATTACAGGCATCCACCACCACAACTGGCTAATTTTGTATTGCTAGTATAGACAGGGTTTCACCATGTTGGTGAAGCTGATCTCGAACTCCTGACCTCAAGTGATCCACCAGGCTCAGCCTCCCAAAGTGCTGGGATTACAGGTTTGAGCCACTGTGCCTGGCCTTTTTTGTTGAGGCAGGGTCTCACTCTGTCACCCAGGCTGGAATGCAATGGCATGATCATGGCTCACTGTAGCCTGGACCTCCTGAGCTCAAGTGACCTTCCCACCTCAGTCTCCCAAGTAGCTGGAACTATGTCAAGGTCTCGCTATGTTGCCCAGACTGATCTCAAATTTCTGGGCTCAAGTGACACTTTTGCCTTGGCCTCCCAAAGTGTTGGGATTCTAGGTAGGAGCCATTGTGCCCAGTCCATCACATTTTCAAAGTTCATCCATGTTGTAGCAGGTATAGTAATTCACCTGCTTTATTTCTCAACACAATAGTTACAAAGCACTTGGCGCACACACTGCTTCCCTGTCTCCTCTTTTTAGACTACAGTACCCTGTTGCTCTGCCTTGCCCGAAACCTAGCGTGGAGCCCGGCAGAGTAGACTCACAATAATATTTGTTATTGTGACCATAGAAAAGCCTTAGAAAAGCACTTCATCCTCATGCCTGTAATCCCAGCACTTTGGGGCAGATCCCTTGAGGTCAGGAGTTCAAGACCAGCCTGGCCAACATGATGAAATCGTGTCTCTACTAAAAATACAAAAAAATAAATTTTTTTTTTACCTGGGTGTGGTGGT
>NW_012116744.1:2787392-2787698 GCF_000951035.1 Colobus angolensis palliatus
TACTAAAAATACAAAAAAATAAATTTTTTTTTTACCTGGGTGTGGTGGTATGCAGCTACTTGGGAGGCTGAGGCAGGAGAATGGCTTGAACCAGGAAGGTGGAGGTTGCAGTGAGCTGAGATAGCGCCACTGTACTCCAGCCTAGGCAACAGAGTGAGACTCTATCTCAAAGAGAAGAAAAAGAAAAAGAAAAAGGAAAGGAGAGGAGAGGAGAGGAGAGGAAAGGAAAGGAAAGGAAAGGAAACGAAAGGAAAGGAAAGGAAACGAAAGGAAAGGAAAAAGGGAAGAGGGATGGGGGAGAGGGAG
>NW_012116744.1:2789707-2790323 GCF_000951035.1 Colobus angolensis palliatus
AAGCGGGAGTTTTAATCAAGAGTTGGAACAGATCTTTGATTCTCTCTGGAGTTAGCAGGAGTCAGAGAGAAGTTCAGATCAGGATGAGAGGAGGAAAGAGGAGGAGATAGAAGAAAAATCCCCATCCAATCTGTTTCTCAGCTGGGCACGGTGGCTATGCCTGTAATCCCAGCACTTTGAGAGGCCGAGGTGGGCGGATCACCTGAGGTTAGGAGTTTGAGACCAGACAGGCCAACATGGTGAAACCCCATTTCTACTAAAAATACAAAAATCAACTGGGTGTGGTGGCAGGGGTCTGTAATCCCAGCTACTCGGGAGGCTGAGGCAAGAGAATCACTTGAACCCGGGAGACAGAGGTTGCAGTGGGCAGAGATCGTGCCACTGCACTCCAGACTGGGCAACAGAACAAGACTCCGTCTCAAAACAAAAACAAAAACAAAAAAAAATCTGTTTCTCATCTTACAAGCCTTTTCTCATCTTCACAAGACCTATCTTCCAGGTAAGGAAGCTGAGGCCAAGAGAAGTCAAGTTATTAGCTCAAAGTGATGAAACCCTCCTTCTTCTAGAGCCAAGTGATTTTCTTTTTTTTTTTTTTTTTGAGACAGAGTCTCGCTCT
>NW_012116744.1:2791124-2791496 GCF_000951035.1 Colobus angolensis palliatus
GAGTCTCGCTCTCTCTCCCAGGCTGGAGTGCAGTGGCATAATCTCTGCTGGCTCCAATCTCCACCTCCCAGGTTCAAGTAATTCTCCTGCCTCAGCCTCCCAAGTAGCTGGGACTACAGACACATGCTGCCACACCCAGCAAAAAATTTTTTTTTATTTTAGTAGAGATGGGGTTTCACCGTGTGGACCTGATCTCAAACTCCTGAGCTCAGACAATATGCCCGCCTCAGCCTCCCAAAGTGCTAGGATTACAGGTGTGAGCCACTACGCCCGTCCGTGGTTTTCAGCAAAGGTAGCAAGATGATTCAATGGGGAGGAGTTTCTTCAACCAAGAGGGCTGAGATAACTGGATAACAACATGCAAAAGACTAA
>NW_012116744.1:2794704-2795297 GCF_000951035.1 Colobus angolensis palliatus
TGCCACCACACCCAGCTAATTTTTGTATTTTTAGTAGAGACAGGGTTTCACCATGTTGGCCAGGATGGTCTCGAACTCCTGACCTTGTGGTCTGCCTACCTCGGCCTCCCAAAGCGCTGGGATTACAGGCGTAGCCATCACATCTGGCCACAATACTTAATATTTCTGTGCCTTGGTTTCTTCATCTGTGAAATGGGATTGTTGTGAGAACTCAAAGGGATTCCCAGGGCAGTTCCTACTGTATAGTCTGGCTGCCTTTGTGCGTGCGTGTGTGTGTGTGTGTGTGTGTGTGTGTGTTTAATATAGAGACAGGGTCTTACTATGTTGCCGAGGCCGGTTTCAAACTCCTGGGCTCAAGCAATCCTCCTGCTTTGACCCAAAGTGGTGGGATTACAGGTGGGAGTCACCACACCTGATCACTTTATATTATTATTATTTTTTTCTTTTGAGACAGGGTCTCCCACTGTCACCCAGGCTGGAATACGGTCGTACACTCAGCTTACCGCAAACTCTGCCTCCCGGGTTCAAGCAATTCTCCTGCCTCAGTCTCCCGAGTAGCTGGGATTACAGATGCCCGCCACCACACACAGCTA
>NW_012116744.1:2797390-2797783 GCF_000951035.1 Colobus angolensis palliatus
CCTCCAGACTCAGGCTCAGGGCCCTTGGCATCTCCTCTTATTTTCACTGCCCAGACAGGAAGGCCCCTTGGCCTGAGCCCAGCCATTTATCTAGATCCTCACACAGCTCGGACATGTAATGGTGCCCAATGCATGTGACTGGAACCCCTGCATTGGATATGTAGGAAAGGAGGCCAGCCGGCAAAGGTAATCCCACATTCCCACAGCCAGCAGGAACCCGAGCAAAGGCTTCGACCCAGGCTTCTGACTTGCAAACCAGTGCTCCTTCCTCTTTACACGGTAACAACAGGGGAAGGTGGCCTTCCGAGTTGCCAGAGCGGAGTGGTACCAGCAATAGAGTGGAAGCTCACACACAGGCCTGCCTGCTTCCTGGGTTAGGGTTAGGGTTTTTAC
>NW_012116744.1:2804769-2806303 GCF_000951035.1 Colobus angolensis palliatus
GTTCGAGACCAACCTGGCCAACATGGTGAAACCCTGTCTTTACTAAAAATACAAAAATTAGCCAGGTGTGGTGGCGCACGCCTGTAGTCCCAGCTTACTCAGGAGGCTGAAGCAGGAGAATCTCTTGAACTCGGGAGGTGGAGGTGGCAGTAAGCCAAAATTGCGCCACTGCACTCCAGCCTGGGCAACAGCGAGACTCTGTCTCAAAAAAAAAAAAGCTACTGAGCTCTGAATTAAGCTGCCCTGGCACACAGTGAGCTTCCAGAATTGGTCCCTTGACCTCTAAATCCACCAAGACCCAGGGAACTCGCCCACCCTGAGCACCCCTAACAATGTCCCAGTCCCAACACTGTACCCTGAAGCTGTCCCCAAAGGTTCCCCTGCCACCCTCCCTGACCACTCTCTGGTATCTCAGAGCCCTAGCAACACCCCTATAGAGTGAGGGTTCCAGGCATGGGGCGGGCATCGAGCACTGTGCTTATAACCAAGCAAAACACTCCTTCTGTGCCAACATAGGTGGGGCAGGTCACGTTGGGGTCTGTTTGCCCTGTCTGCCCAGTGCAACCTCCCTGGCGAGTGCCAGGGTTGTCTATGCATCCTGTGAGCCCCAGGGTCTACGTACACATATGTGTGTCTGTGCCTCTCTCTCTCCGTGTGTGTGTACACTGCGCATCTGAATTGTCCTAAGTGCTGTCTTGAGTATCCTCGAGCTGTGTGTGCGTGTGTCCCCCTAGCGGTATCAGTATTTTTGCCTGTGGAAGCCGCACACGGTGAGCTGCACACCTGAGTGCCAGGTGAGTCCGGGCCGGTCCTGTGCCTGCGCGTCTGTGTGCTGGCAGTGTCTGCCTAGTCCTCTGTGGGTACATGTATCTGTGCACCCCAGAAATGGGCAGTCACCCAGGGGACCTCTCTACGGTGACCCCAAGGGATGGATAGTGAGATAGGAACAGTATGTTCTATTTGTGTGTGTGTGTGTGTGTCACAGGGGTTTGTTGTACAGGGGCACAATCTGTTCTTCTCCCACCCCCAAGCCGGGCCCTTTCTGCCCCTGCTCCTCCCACCCTCTGGTGTCTCACATCTCAGGGACAGGTGGAATGAAGGCTAAGTTCGCGGACCCCAGATCAGGCCATCCGGGAGGCTTCCGGGCTGCTGGAGAGGGTCACAGCCGGTTGGCGGAGGGAGCCAGGAGAGGACTCTGCGCCCCTGAGGAAGGGTTGGGCTAGTTCTGGGTCCCTGGGAGGAGTGAGTGGGGGGTCCTGCAGAGGGCTGGGGCGCAGAGTGTGGGTGAGCATTAGAAGAGCGAGCTGGGGGCTCTAGGGCTCCTAGGAACTTGGGGAGGGATGGGAGGCAGGGCTGCTGGGTCCCTAGGAAGGGCTGGAGGAATCCCGGAACTCCTGAGTTCCGGAAAAGCCCCTTCCTCACTCACCCTCGCCCGACCTGGGGCCAGGTCCAGGCAGCAGCAGCAGCAGCGACGGCAGCAGCAGGAGCAGCATGATTGGCAGGCACACAGGTAGCGGCCCCATCGGAGGGTGGC
>NW_012116744.1:2813274-2813942 GCF_000951035.1 Colobus angolensis palliatus
CTCTTAAAGTGCTGTGATTACAGGCATGAGCCACTGTGTCTGACCCCTTCAGTTTTTTAAAAATAACTTTATTGAAATAGATATCACATGGCATGTGAATTCCCCATTTAAGGCATACAATTCAATGACATTTAGTATATTCGCAAATCCTTTCTTTTTGTGTATATGTACCACATTGTCTTTGTGCATTCATCTGTTGATGGATACTTAGGTTGATTTCATATTTTGGCTGTTGTGAATAGTGCTGCAATAAACATGGGAGTGCAGATGTGTCTTTGATAGACTGAGTTTCTTTCTTGTGGGCATATACCCAGCAGATACGGTAGTTCTATTTTTAGCTTATTGAGTAACCTCCATGCGGTTTTCCATAGTGAATAAACTATTTTACATTCCCACCGGCCAGGCACGGTGGCTCACGCCGGTAATCCCAGCACTTTAGGAGGCTGAGGCAGGCAGATAACAAGGTCAAGAGACCAAAACCTTCATGACCAAAATGGTGAAGCCCCATCACTACTAAAAACACAAAAATTAGCTGGGCGTGGTGGCACACGCCTGTAGTCACAGCTACTCGGGAGGCTGCCGCAGGAGAATCGCTTGAACCCGGGAGGCGGAGGTTGCAGTGAGCTGAGATCTCCCCACTGCACCCCAGCATGGGCGACAGAGCAAGA
>NW_012116744.1:2819211-2819640 GCF_000951035.1 Colobus angolensis palliatus
TAGGACCCAGAACTTGATGTGGACAGGTGAGGCCAGAGCCTCTCTAGGCTGCTCAAGAAATCTGCGCTGAGGTCCTTGGTCCGCAGGGAGAACCAGATCCCCATTGATGACCCCACGAAAACACTGTTAGGTAAGCCACAGTGTGAAACAGCTTGAGGAGTAGAATCTGTGTCATATCCAACATTTACTCACACTCATGATTGGGCGACTGGGATACCTAAGCAGGAGGGACTGGAAGAGCACCCTCTTCACCTGCATGTCCAGGTCCCCTTTACGTCACCTAGGGCACGTGTCTGGAAGCAGGGGCTTCTGGGATAGGGGCAGGCTATGGTCGGGAGCAATGGGGGTGGTGGGCCCTGGGCAGTGGGGGTGGCGGTGTTAGTGAAATGTCTGAGGCAGAGTAGAAATCAGGAGGAACAGCATTCCAGC
>NW_012116744.1:2819690-2820805 GCF_000951035.1 Colobus angolensis palliatus
GGCAGCGGGCATGGGCCCCAGGCGCGTCATGGAGCTGTTGGCCAGGTGCGCGGAGGCAGCGGGGCGGGGCGCGCCGTGGCTTCGCCCATTTTTCATGCGATTATTTGGGATTTTTGTTTTTGAGTTCTTATATATTCTGGGTATTAATCCGTTGATGGATGAATAGTTTGCAAAAATTTTCTCCCATTCTGTGCGTTGTCTCTTCACTTTATTTATTTATTTTAGACAGAGTCTCACTCTGGGGCCCAGGCTGGAGTGCAGTGGTGCGATCTCGCAACCTTGGCCTCCAGGGTTCAAGCGATTCTCCTGCCTCAGCCTCCCTAGTAGCTGGGGATTACAGGCACCGACCAACAACCCCAGCTAATTATTCGTATTTTAGTAGAGACAGGGTTTCAGTATGTTGGACAGGTTGGTCTAGAACTCCTGACCTCAAATGATCTACCTGCCTTGGCTTCCCAAAGTGCTGGGATTACAGGCATGAGCTACTGTGCCTGGTCTACTTTATTTTTAATTTTAATTTAAAAATTTTTTTCTGTGCAAAAGCTTTTTAGCTTGATGTAATCCTATTTATCAATTTTTGCTGTGGTTGCCTGTGTTTTTGAGGTCTTACTCAAGAAATCGTTGCCTAGACAAGTGTTATAAAGCATTTCCCCAATGGTTTCTTCTAGTAGTTTTGTAGTTCCTTTTCTTTTCTTTTTTTCTTTTTTTTTCCTTGACAGAGTCTCTCTCTGTCACCCAGGCTGGAGTGCAGTGGCATGATCTCAGCTCACTGCAACCTCCACCCCCTGGGTTCAAGCAATTCTCCCATCTCCCTCCCTAGTAGCTGGGATTACAGGTGTGCACTACCACGCCTGGCTAATTTTTGTATTTTTAGTAGAGACGGGGTTTTGCCATGTTGGCCCGGCTGGTCTCAAATGCCTGAGCTCAGGCAATCCTCCCGCCTCGGCCTGGGCTGGGATTACGGGTGTGAGTCACTGTGCCCAGCCTGTAGTTTCTTACATGTAAGTTTTTCATTAATTTTGATTAATTACTTTTATATATGGTGAAGCATAGGGGTCTAGTTTTATTTTTCACACATAGATACATCTCATTTTCCCAGCAGCACTTATTGAAGA
>NW_012116744.1:2825948-2826206 GCF_000951035.1 Colobus angolensis palliatus
GCGAACGGCGCCCCCTGTAGGCTGGTGTGGACGCTGCCTGGAGGCTGCTGCAGCGGCGCCGCCTGGAGGTTGGTGTGGCGCCGCCTGGAGGTTACCCTGGCGCTCGTTGGTGCCCAGCGCCCCGCCTGGGGCCTCCTGGTTGTGTCGCTGCTGCCCCCAGGGCCGCAGGGCCGGGGTTCCACTTGGCGGCGTCTTCTCGCGAGTCGCCTTCGCTACTCCGAGAAGTCGGCGGTGCAGCAGCTAACGCCGCTGCTGCTC
>NW_012116744.1:2831584-2831913 GCF_000951035.1 Colobus angolensis palliatus
AGCTCCGGGGAGCACCCCAGCCTTGGACTTTCAGCGTAGTGTGTTAGGTCTTTATAGTTTGGGCCCACGGCACAGAGAAGTCACAGGTCTCTGGCTTCCTGTGACCTTTACCCTCTTTGCCAAGGGAAAACGTGACCCTCTAAAGCAAGAAACTTGAGGGTGTGGGTCACCCCAGCCTTGCCATCTGCCCAGAGCCTGAGAAGGAAGGAACAGTGATCCTCCAGCTACCTCACGGGGCTGGTACAGGTGGCCACTGCCCTGGGATCACCCAGCCATGTCGGGCAGCCTGAACCCCATCTGCAGGGACGTGAGGAGGAAAATACAAAAGT
>NW_012116744.1:2837133-2837444 GCF_000951035.1 Colobus angolensis palliatus
ACGTGTGTCTGACCACCAGTTCATGTTCTGATGGCAGGCTAGTCTGCTTCGCAGTGTGGAGTAGATGGTGCATGCCTGCTAGGATGGGCTAGGTACCACTGTAGGTAACAAACAGCCACAAACAATGGAAATGTGGAAATGTACAACACTGAAGGTTCTTTTCCTGCCCATGCTGCACATCCTCCATGGCTCTCTTGGGCCCTGTGCTCCACATCCGTTCATCCTGGCATGAGAATAAAGGAGCAGCCTCCATTTGGGAGCTGTCAGCTGCTCTAAGAGAGGAAGGAGAGGGTGGCCAATCTTAATGGCTC
>NW_012116745.1:0-350 GCF_000951035.1 Colobus angolensis palliatus
TAACACTGTTTTCATGGAATGCGCATTAGGATATTTGGGAGTGCATTGAAGCCTTTGGTGACCGTGGAAATATCCTCAGATAAAAACTGAGAAGAAGCATTGTGAGAAAGTTCTTTGTGATGTGTCAATTCATCTCACAGAGTTACACCTTTCTTTTCATGGACCACATTGGTAGCACTGTTTTTGGGGAATCTGAGAAGGGATATTTTGGATCATATAGAAGCCTATGGTGACAAAGGAAATATCTTCAGATATAAACTAGAAAGATGCTTTCTGAGAAACTTCCTTGTGATGAATGAATTCATCTCACAGAGTTACACCTTTTCCTTCATGGAGCAGTTCGCTAACAC
>NW_012116745.1:2252-4792 GCF_000951035.1 Colobus angolensis palliatus
ATTTATATTACAAAGTTACACTGATCTTTTCATTGAGAAGTTTGCTAACACTGTTTTGTTGGAATCTGCAATGGGATACTTCAGAGTGCATTGAAACTTATGGTGACAAAGGAAATATCCTCAGACAAAAACTAGAAATAAACTTTCTGGGAAACTGAGTTTAATGTGTGAATTCATCTCACAGAGTTACACCTTTCTTTTCATGAAGATTTTGTTAGTACTGTTTTTGGGAATTCTGAGAAGGGATATTTTAGCTCACCTTGAAGTTTATAAAGGAAATACAAAGGGAAGGAAATACAAAGGAAAGCCTACAAAAGAAATATCCTCAGGTACAACCTAGAAAGAAGTTTTCTGAGAAACTTCTTTGTGGTGTGTGAATTCATCTCACAGAGTTACACGACTCTTTTCATGGAGCTGTTTGTTAGCACTGTGTTCAGTAATCTGTAAAGGGATTTTTGGAACACTTTCAAGTGTATGGTGAAAAGGAAATATCCTCAGATAAAAAGCAGAAAGAAACTTTCTGATAAACTGCTTGGTGATGTGTGAATTCGTCTCACAGTGTTATACCTTTCGCTTCACTGAGAAGTTTCCTAACACTGTTTTCATGGAATCTACAATGGCATATTCGGGATCGCTTTGAGGCCTATTGTGAAAAAGGAAAAATCCTGAGATAAACACTAGAAAGAAACTTTCTGAAAAACTGCTTTGTGATATGTGAATTTATCTCACAGTTACACCTTTGTTTTCTTTGAGAAGTTTGCTAATACTGTTTTGGTAAAATTTCAGTGGGATATTCGGGATCACTTTGAGACCTATGTTGAAAAGTGAACTATCCTCAGATAAAAACTAGAAAGAAGATTTGTGAGAAACTTCTTGCTAAAGTGTGAATTTATCTCACAGAGTTATAAAATTCTGTTCATGGAGCCATTTATTAGCACTATTTTTGGGGAGTCTGAGAGGGGATACCATGGAATGCACTGAAGCCAAAAGGTGACAGAGAAAGTATTTTTAGATAAAAACTAGAAAGAAGCTTTCTTAGAAACTGCTTTGTGATGTGTGATTTCATCTCACAGATTTACACCATTCTATTCATTGAGCAGTTTGGTAACACCGTTTTCGTTGAATCTGTAACTGGATATTCAGGAGCGCATTGAGGCCTATGGTGTAAAAGGAAATATCCTCAGATAAAAACTAGAAAGATTTCTGAGAAATTTCTTTGAGTTGTGTGATTTCATCTCACAGAGTTACTCCATACTTTACATGGAGCAATCTCCTAGCACTCTTTTTTGGGAATCTGAGAAGAGATACTTTGGATCACATTGAAGCCTATGGTGAGAAAGGAAATATCTTCTGATAAAAACTAGAAAGAATCTTTGTGAGAAACTGCTTTGTGATGTGTGAATTCATCTCACAGAGTTACATCACCATTTCCTGGAGCAGTTTGGTAGAACGGTTTTTTAGGAATCTGAGAGGGGATATTTTGTAATGCTTTGAAGCCAATGGCGACAAAGGAAATATCGTCAGATAAAAATTAGAAAGACGTTTTCTGAGAAACTGGTTTGTATTGTATGAATTCATCTCACAGAGTTACAACTTTCTTTTCATTGAGCAGTTGGTTAACATTGTTGTCGTGTGATCTGCAGTGGAATATTTGGGAGCGAATTGAGATCTAAGGTGAAAGATCTAAGGTGAAAAAGGCAATATCCTCAGATAAATACTAGACAGAATCTGCTTTGTGATCTGTGAATTCATCTCACAGAGTTACACCATTCTCTTCATGGAGCAGTTTGGTAGCACTGTTTTTGGGGAATGTGAGAGTGATATTTTTGATCACACTGAAGCCAATATTGACAATGGAAATTTCCTCAGATAAAAACTATTAAGAAGCTTTCTGAGAAACTGCTTTGTAATGTGTGAATTTATCTCACAGAGTTACACCTTTCTTTTTATGGATAAGTTTGGTACCATTGTTTTGGGGAATCTGAGGAGGAATAATTTAGATCACATTGAAGCCTGTGGTGACAAAATAAATATCCTCTGATAAAAACTAGAAAGAAACTTTTTGAGAAACTGCTTTGTGACGTGTGAATTCATCTCACAGAGTTCCACCATTATTCATGGTGCTATTTGTTACTACTGTTTTTGGGGAATCTGATAAGGGATATTTTCGATCACCTTGAAGCCTGCGGTGAGAGAGGAAATATCCTCAAATAAAAACTAGAAAAAAGCTTCCCGAAAAACTCGTTTGCTATGTGTGACTTCATCTAACAGAGTTACACGATTCTTTTCATGGAGCTGTTGGTTAGCACTGTTTTTGGGAAACTTAAGAAGGGATATTTTGGATCGCATTTAAGTCTATCCTGACCAAGGGAATATCCTGAGATAAAAACTAGAAAGAAGCCTTCTGAGAAACTTCTTAGTGATGTGTGAATTCATCTCACAGAGTTACACCTTTCTCTTCATGGAGTAGTTTGTTAGCACTGTTTTTGTGAAGTCTGCAAA
Organism: Colobus angolensis palliatus; assembly: GCF_000951035.1. NCBI lineage: Eukaryota > Metazoa > Chordata > Mammalia > Primates > Cercopithecidae > Colobus > Colobus angolensis. The sequence continues at coordinate 4,755 of NW_012116745.1, forward strand.
GGTATATTTGGCAGCCCATCGAGGCCTAGAGTGACACC
>NW_012116746.1:0-1073 GCF_000951035.1 Colobus angolensis palliatus
ATGATTTCGAACAGCCACCGGACCAGGCTATTTTTTTTTTTTTTTTTTTTTTGAGATGGAGTCTCGCTCTGTCACCCAGGCTGGAGTGCAGTGGCATGGTCTCGGCTCACTGCAGCCTCCGCCTCCCAGGTTTAAGCAATTCTCCTGCCTCAGCCTCCCAAGTAACTGGTATTACAGCACCCGCCACTACGCCCGGTTAATTTTTATATTTTCAGTAGAGACAGGTTTTCACCATGTTGGCCAGGCTAGATGATCCACCCACCTCGGCCTCCCAAAGTGCTGGGATTACAGGCGTGAGCCACCGCGCCCAGCCAGACTTTTGCACTCTCGAGAGGGACTTTGAAAGTGCCGTGGGTGACAGCGCTTCTGAAGTCCCCAGGATCCTAGCTGGAAGGGATGGGTAATTAGAGCTGTTGTGCCTGGGTGACAAAGCCAGAGAAGCCTGGACCCTGGCGGAGTAACCGAAATGTCTAGAGAGGTGGGGCGGATGGCCAGGCTCAGGATAGTGAGAAGCAATACAGAGGCCGGGTAAGAGAGCCGCCCCATCTCTGGACAGGGCTGCTGGTGAAATACGCCGTCCGAGGGAAAGGAAAGAACTTTAGGTTCCATAAGTGTCCGCTAGGGGGCTACCGAGACTACATCAGCTGGGTCGCCATGGTAACCACGGAGCTGAGGCTGTGTTGTCCCCAGGCAGTGGCGGGGAGGTACCGAGAACGCCCCAGGCGCAGCGTATCAGACGCTGGGGCAGTGGGGGGCGGGGGCCTGTGGCCGTCAGCCCCAGGCAGGCCGTGAGCCCAGACCCAGGTCCAGGCAGAGATGAAGGACCCAGCTGACTTTCACCTTCGTGTTTTCTCACCTCTGCTCAGGTCACACCTTCACTGGTTGAACCGGACTTAGCAGTTATGGGAGAAAAAATTAAAATGGTGTTTGGGATCAGCCAAAACAGCTCCTGCATTGTACAGATGAAATAGCAACCCAAGGCCGGACGCGGTGGCTCAAGCCTGTAATCCCAGCACTTTGGGAGGCCGAGACGGGCGGATCACGAGGTCAGGAGATCGAGACCATCCTGGCTA
>NW_012116746.1:1123-1478 GCF_000951035.1 Colobus angolensis palliatus
TCTACTAAAAATACAAAAATTGGCCAGATCTGGTGGCGCACCCCTGTAGCCCAGCTACTCTGGAGGCTGAGGCAGGAGAATCGCTTGAACCCGGGAGGCGGAGGTTGCAGTGAGCCAAGATAGTGCCACTGCACTCCAGCCTGGGCGACAGAGCGAGACTGTGTCTCAGAAAAAAATAATAATAAATTGCGCTCTGTCTTCTTTTTTCGTTTGGTTTTGTTTTTGTTTTGAGACAGAGTCTCTCTGTCGCCCAGGCTGGAGTGCAGTGGCATGGTCTCGGCTCACTGCAGCCTCCGCCTCCCAGGTTTAAGCAATTCTCCTGCCTCAGCCTCCCAAGTAACTGGTATTACAGCAC
>NW_012116746.1:6783-7903 GCF_000951035.1 Colobus angolensis palliatus
AAATAAATAAATAAATAAATAAATAAATAAAGCAAAGCTTTTATGTCATAAGCTTAGCTCAGTTAATTCAGCACACATTCCCTGGGCACACAAGTGGGTAAGTTCCTCTTACGGACAGAACCTGCTTGACAGTCAAATATCCCTGTAACTGGGCCCCTGGCAAGCCCAGCCTCAGGACAATCTAAGCCAGGTTCTTGGATTCATGTATCTGGTTGTAATGTTGGAGAACATTAGCCATGAACAAAAACTACCTCAGCTATAATATTTGCAAGTTAATTAATTTGCAAGTTTATTTAAAAATTCAGATAACAAGGACGGGTGCAGTGGTTCATGCCTGTAATCCCAGCACTTTGGGAGGTCAAGGTGGGCGGATCACTTGAAGTCAGGAGTTCGAGACCAACCTGGCTGACATGATGAAACCCCACCTTTACTAAAAATACAAAAATTAGCCAGGTGTGGTGGTGGGCACCTGTAACCCCAGCTACTCGGGAGGCTGAGACAGAGGAATCGATTGAACCCGGGAGGCGGAGGTTGCAGTGAGCTCAGATCGCACCACTGCACTCCAGCCTGGCGACAGAGCAAGACTCCACCTGAAATAAATAAATAAATTCAGACACAAACATAATTCAATAAATATAGCATGAGAATAACCTTGTTTAATTTTTTATTTATTTTTATTTTTTGGAGACAAGGGCTCACTCTGTGGCCCAGGCTGGAGTGCACTGGTGTGATCTCAGCTCACTGCAACCTTTGCCTCCCAGGTTCAAGTGATTCTTGTGCCTCAGCCTCCCAAGTAACTGGGAATACAGGTGCATGCCATGAGTCCCGGCTAATTTTTATAGTTTTAGTAGAGATTGGGTTTCACCATGTTGGCCAGGTTTGTCTCAAACTCCTGGGCTCAAGCAATCTGGCCGCCTCGGCCTCCCAAAGTGCTGGGATTACAGGCATGAGCCACTGCACCTGGCCCAATTTTGTTTAATTTCTAGTCCCTCACTCTTTCTCTGCCCTCCTTCTCTATCCTGTCCTTGGCTCATTTTGTCCACTTTCTTTCTTTCTTTTTTGTGATGGAGTTTTGCTCTGTTGCCCAGGCTGGAGTGCAGTGGCATGATTTCGAACAGCC
>NW_012116747.1:0-325 GCF_000951035.1 Colobus angolensis palliatus
TCTGTGTGTGTTTCTGTGTGTGTGTTTCTGTGTGCGTCTGTGTGTTTCTGTGTGTGTATGTATGTGTGTGTTTCTGTGTGTGTTTGTGTGTGTCTGTGTGTGTCTGCGTGTCTGTGTCTGTGTGTGTCTGTGTGTCTGTGTTTGTGTCTGTGTGTGTCTATGTATGTGTGTCTGTGTGTGACTGTGTGTGTGACTGTGTGTCTGTGTGTGTGTGTGTGTCTCTGTGTGTGTGTCTCTGTGTGTCTGTGTCTGTTTGTGTCTGTGTGTGTGTGTGTGTGTGTGTGTCTGTGTTAAGGGAGATATATGGGAACTCGCTGTACTTTCC
>NW_012116747.1:5255-5998 GCF_000951035.1 Colobus angolensis palliatus
GGCCTCCCAAAGCGCTGGGATTACAGGTGTGAGCCACCGTGCCTAGCCTGTACTTTCTTCTTAACTTTAGAGGTACCATTTAGGAAACCATACTCAATGGTGTTGGAGAAGCTCTGATGCCCGCCTGGAAGGGAGGGTTCTGGTCCCGGCCTCGCAGCTGCAAGACAGCCTGGAGGAGTGGAGCAGGGGGCAGCCGTGGAAAGGAAAATGTGTTTAGAGGTAAGGAAAGCATAAAGAGACATTTATAACTTCAATCATTTTAAAGTTGTCGTTACCTATAGTCAATATTTCTAAGAAACATACACTGATAGACAGCGATCACCCATAGGACAGAACATTGCTCTTTAATGCTGCCATTTGGGAAAGGAAAAGAGGGGAGGAGAGGAATGTATACTTTTTTGCTTATATTCGCAAACAATGTTTGGCAGTTTGGGGTCAGAGTCAAATTCTGTATTTCTTACACATTCGATCCTTTTTAGGGCGTGTATAAGTTTTTCATCACTGAAGAAAAAAACTAGCTTAATAAAAAGAAAATGACAGGTGAAAGGTAAAAACTGTTCATATATTTTGCTATGAAGAGAAGCAAAAAAAAAAAAAAAGGAGTATGTTTGGATGCTGATGGGAACCATACTGTAGAGGAGAGGTGCAGGTTGAGTTCTTTGGGAAGTGTACAGGAAGCGTATAAACCAATGCATATAGCACCCGCACCTGTAGAAGGGAGGAGGAGGAAGCAGGCGTGGGCA
>NW_012116747.1:10291-10567 GCF_000951035.1 Colobus angolensis palliatus
AACCCCCGAGGCGCCGCCTCGCTGGCTAGGGGCGCGGGAGGAGGGTCCGGATTCCGGTGGCAGGAACGGGGGGCTCTGGGCCACCGGTCCGGGCGGTCCCGGGAAACGCCTGCTTTGCGGTCCCGCAGAGGGTGTGGGGGAGCTCGGCCCCGGAGGGCGGCTGTTGGGGAGGCGGAGCCGGCCGCAGGGTTCGGGCAGCTGCGGAGCCTCCCCTCACCAGCCTAGAATCTGAGAAACTTCAGGCGGAAAATACTGCGGGGATCTTTTGGCTCAAGT
>NW_012116748.1:0-344 GCF_000951035.1 Colobus angolensis palliatus
AAAAAAAAAAAAAAAAAGACCCACGCACAGCTGCTGTCAGCCTTTTATTTGGATTCTCTAGAAACGGGGTATTGCTGTGCATTATAAATATTCATTCTGTAACCATTCAAAATAAAATGATTTTATTGTAATCTTTGTCGTGCTTTGGGAAAATGTTAAACGAAATGACTAAATATCTTTCAAGTCAAATTGAGATCACTGGCCACTCAAGAAGGTAGCAACGTGAGAGTAAGGACAGTGCCCCCTCCAGCCATTCACAATGGCACCCATCGTGCCCAACAGTGGGACTCGGCTGGCAAAGAGTTTATTTGGTAACAGAGATTAGAGATGCCTTAACCGAAAAT
>NW_012116748.1:5740-6957 GCF_000951035.1 Colobus angolensis palliatus
AAAAAAAAAAAAAAAAAAGAGAGAGATACGTTCTCACCCTGTTACCCAGGCTGGAGTGCAGTGGCATGATCACGGCTCACTGCAGCCTTGGCCTCCCAGGCTCAAGTGAGCCTCCCGCCTCAGCCTCCCAAGTACCTGGGAGGACAGGCGCGTGCCACCATGCCCAGCTAATTTTTATTTTTTGTAGAAATGGGTTCTTGCTATGTTTCCCAGGCTGGTCTTGAACTCCTGGGCTCAAGTAATCTGCCCACCTCAGCCTCCCAAAGTGCTAGGGTTACAGGAGTGAGCCACGGAGCCTAGCCTTGCGAATATTTTCTAAGCAATTTTCAGTTCACATTTAAACAACTGAATTGCTGATATTTTCAACATGCATTTCTGAGCATGTACTCTGGGCCAGGGAATGTTCTGGGCCCTAGAATCTAGGATCTGCAGATACAACCTGAATGGGCAGAGCCCCTGCCCTCACAGAGCCAACCAGGAAGAGACCGCGAGTGGCGCTGACACCGCAGCAGTGAGGATGGGGCCTGTGGGTTGTTTTGAGTTTGTTTTCAAAGATGGCAAAAAGCCAGGCAGCAGCTAACACGGGAGGATGGTGTGTACACAGTTAATACTTTAGGGACCAGGACACATGGAAAAACGTAACAGTCTAAAAATCAAATTCATTTCAGAAAAAAACTTTTCAAGAAAGATCCATTTCCCTCCTCCCAACATGAATTAAAGCCACACAACATACCCTTTTCTCTAAGTTCTCCCAAAATATCCTGAACATTGGGATTCTGCTCCTCGAGCTCCAGGTTAAGCGAGCCCGTGTCCGGAAAGGACTTCAGGATGTCGGCGACCATGAGCACCCAGGGGTCCGAGTCGAGGCTGGCGAGCTGGATGATCTCCATCAGGGCGCCCTTCATCTGCAAGACAGGATGTGCCGGTGCCACCATGCCCTTGCCCACTTCTGAGCCCACTCCCTGCTGAGCTTCTGAATGGGCACTGGGCAGTGGCAGAGCTCTCTGGCAGTCTCCCCCAACACTTCCTCCTGAGGGCTCTCCTTCCTCTGAGCCCCCGGCCTCACCCCAGGGCCACCTTGCTTCCCTGAGCTGCCACAGCCACTGCCAGGTTGCAAGGCCTGGCATCTGGTGCCCCCCGGCAGCCTCCCACCTCCCAGCAGCACCCAGTCTGCCGGGCTTGCGCTCCCCCACCAGTGTGCAGATGCAAGAAAACCT
>NW_012116748.1:13557-14441 GCF_000951035.1 Colobus angolensis palliatus
AAAAGAAAAGATAATGCTTGGCTTACACACAACAGAAATTTACTTCTCACGGTTCTGGAGGTGGAGAGTCCAAGATCAGTCAAGGCGCTGGCAGATTCCCCGCCTGGTGGGGGCCCCTTCCAGCTTCATAGAAGGTGCCTTTGCCTGGGGGAAGGGGGGAAGGAGCTCTCCGGGCCTTTTTTTTTTTTGAGACAGAGTCTCGCTGTTGTCACTCAGGCTGGAGTACAATGACAGGATCTCAGCTCACTGCAACCTCCGCCTCTCCAGTCCCAGAGATTCTCCTGCCTCGTCCTCCCACGGTGCTGGGAATCCAGGTGCCACCACCATGCCCAGCCCGGGCCTATCTTGTGAGGTCTGTAATTCTTAGAGAGCAGGGGCCCTAACTCACTTCTGTACCCTTTACTGAATAAACTATCACATCATTAAAATCTCTCTTCCTCGTCCCTGGTATGAAGGATTGCTATTTACTAAGCTTTTAAGAGGAACAGGGCCGGGTATAGTGGCTCACACCTGTGCTTCCAGCTACTTGGGAGGCTGAGGTAGGAGGATCACTTGAGCCCAGAGGTTCGAGGCTGCAGTGAACAAAGATGGCACTACTCCACTCCAGCCTGAGCGACAGAGCAAGATTTAATTTCTTAAAAAAATTAAAAATTGGCTGGGCACAGTGGCTCATGCCTGTAATCCCAGCACTCTGGGAGGCTGAGGCGGGTAGATCACTTGAGGTCAGGAGTTCAAGATCAGCCTGTCCAACATGGCGAAACCCTGTCTCTACTGAAAATACAAAAATTAGCCAGGCATGGTGGTGCACTCCTGGAATCCCAGCTACTAGGGAGGGTGAGGCAGGAGAATCGCTTGAACCTGGGAGGCAGAGATTGCAGTGAGCC
>NW_012116749.1:0-1245 GCF_000951035.1 Colobus angolensis palliatus
GGCCACTGCACTCCAGCCTGGGCGACACAGCAAGACTCCGTCTCAAAAAAAAAAAAAAAAAGAGTGACACTCTTTATTCATTATTTATTAATTTTTTAGAGATGGGAGCTCTCACTATGTTGCTCAGACTGGTCTTGAACTCCTGGGCTCAAACAATCCTCTTGCCTCAGCCTCCTGAATAGCTGGGACTACAGGCATGCACCACCACACCCGGCTAATTTTTAGTAGAGATGGGGTTTCGCCATGTTGCCCAGTCTGGTCTTGAACTCCTGTCCTTGAGTGATCTGCCCATCTCAGCCTCCCAAAGTGCTAGGATTACAGGCGTGAGCCACCACACCTGGTCAAAAGCAGAACTCTTTCAATAAATCCTCCCCCGAGCATGACTTCTATGCAAGCAGGTGCGGGCCACATAGGATAGCCCCTTTCTCTCTTGCCGAGTCCTGAAGGTGTGCTGGCACCTCTCTTGAGGTGTGGGCACTGCTCATCCCTTATTCTCAGCCTTGGGTCTCTGTGGCAATTCCTGAAGACTAGAAAGTCTCGTCATTCTCTTCTGCACATGCTCTTGTTTAGTCCTCTCAATGGACACTTTGGTGAGGAAGGTTTTTTCTTTTCATATTTTATTTTATTTTTTGAGACAGAGTCTCTCTCTGTTGCCCAGGCTGGAGTATGGTGGCACGATCTCGACTCACTGCAACCTCCACCTCTCAGGTTCAAGCAATTCTCCTGCCTCAGCCTCCCCAGCAGCTGGGATTATAGGCACCTGCCACTAATTTTTTTTTTTCCAAGACAGGGTCTCTCTCTGTTACAGAGAATTCTCCTGTCTCAGCCTTCTGAGTAGCTGGGATTACAGGCCTATGCCACGACGCCTGGCTAATTTTTGTATTTTTAGTAGAGATGGTGTTTCGCCATTTTGACCAGGCTGGTCTCGAACTCCTGACCTCAAGTGATCTGCCTACCTCGGCCTCCTAAGGTGCTGGGGTTACAGGCATGATCCACTACACCCAGCCTGGAAGGTTTTTTCTTTTTCTTTTTTTTTTTTTGAGACAGAGTCTCGCTCTGTCACCCAGGCTGGAGTGCAGTGGCCGGATCTCAGCTCACTGCAGTCTCCGCCTCCCGGGTTGACGCCATTCTGCTACCTCAGCCTCCCAAGTAGCTGGGACTACAGGCGCCCGCCACCTTGTCCGGCTAGTTTTTTTGTATGTTTTAGTAGAGACGCGGTTTCACCATGTTAGCCAGGATGGTCTC
>NW_012116749.1:3451-4768 GCF_000951035.1 Colobus angolensis palliatus
TCCTTCCTTCCTTCCTTCCTTCCTTCCTTCCTTCCTTCCTTCCTTCCTTCCAGACAGGGTCTCCCTGTGTTGCCCAGGCTGGTTTAGAACTCCTGACCTCAAGCGATCCTGCCCATGCTGCCTCCCGAGTAGCTGGAATTACAGGCATGCGTCACTGTGCCTGGCTTACAGAGTGAGCTTGCTGACACCGCCACCCTTCCCTGCTCGAAAGCTTTGCATGGCTCCCTGGTGCCTCTGGAACTAGGCCCAGCCCCTTATCCCAGCATTTAAAGCCCCTTGTGAACTTCCCTGATAACCTTGGGAGCCTTATTCCTCCACTGCAGTCCTGCCACACAGGCCCCCTCTTGGTTCCCTAGTCATGCTTCCCCTCTCCCTCTTTCCCCATCATCACTCCCTTCTCCAAGTGTCCAAAGCATTCTAGGCCTTCAAGGGCCAGCTTACCACTGTCTCTCCATGAATTCCTCCCTGGTTGCTGGGCCTGACCCTCTCTCCCTCCTATCTTTAGTGCGCCCAGCGTTGTCTTCCTGGGGTCTTCGTTACGTACGTTCTGAGTCCTCTCCCAGCCCTGTCTGTGATTTTTAGCAGGGTCCAGGTCTGGTTCTAATCTTTCTCTGTACTCCAGCTTGAAGCACAGTGTCAGGCAGTGGATGGGTGGGTGAGGTAAGTCACTGCTGGCTGAGTAAAGAGTCGAGTGACAAACTGTTTGTATTCATTTGTTTATTCAACCAATATGTATTGATTGTCAATTAAGCGGCATACTAGTTTCAATGCTGTAGATATAGGTGGCTGGCTGTGGTAGTTCACGCCTGTATTCCCAGCACTTTCGGAGGCTGAGGGAGGCGGGTCACCTGAGGTCAGGAGTTCAAGACCAGCCTGGGCAACAGAGTGAGACTGCGTCTCTAAATAAATAAATAAATAAATAAATAAATGCTGTAGATATAGCAGTGAATAAAACATAAAAATATCTCTGTCCTGAGGGAACTTACATTCTAGTTGGGAAAGAAAGATAGCGGACAAGATATATAAGTATTGTGAATTTTATTGTAAAATTCAGAGTATTTCAGATAATCATAAAGGCTTAGGAGAGAAGTATTGTCAGGAAGGAAATAGGGAGAGTGTGAGTATTGGGAAGAGAGGGTAGCAATTTTTTGTAGGGTGGCCAGAGAGGCCTCACTGAGAAGGCAGTTTTTTTGTTTGTTTGTTTGTTTTTGAGACTGAGTCTCGCTCTGTCGCCCAGGCTGGAGTGCTGTGGCCGGATCTCGGCTCACTGCAAGCTCCGCCTCCCGGGTTTACGCCATTCTCCTGCCTCAGCCTCCC
>NW_012116749.1:7868-8777 GCF_000951035.1 Colobus angolensis palliatus
CCTCCAACTCCTGACCTCAGGTGATCTGCCTGCCTTGGCCTCCCAAAGTGCTGGGTTTACAGGCGTGAGCCACCACGCCCGGCCAAGCCTGTTCTAATTACTATGCATATGTAACAAAACTTAATGGCTTAAAACAACAAAAACATTTATTTTGCTCACATATTTGCAGTTTAGGCCAGGTTTGAGAGCAAGAGGGGATGACATCTCTTTTCCACTTGGTGTTAGCTAGGCTGGATAAGGGTGAGGGGCTGGATCATCAAAGTGGTGGGGCCTGCCTGGCAGTCGATTTAGCTATTGACTGAGACCTTAGCAGAAGCCATTGGCTGGTATACCTGTCTGTGGCCTCTCCGTGTGGTCTGTGCTTCCTTCCTCACCGCATGGTGGCCGGGTTAAACAAGGACTAATGTTCTGAGATAGCGGGCCAGGTAGAAAGAACTGTGTTGCCTTTTATGACCTACCCTTGAAAGTTACCATAAATGTAACTTGCATTCTCTGCATGCTATTTTTTTTTTTTTTTCACCTGAGCACAATTTTCTGCTCAAATTAGTGGGGCAAAGAAATGGACTCTAGGCCATGCGTAGTGGCTCACGCCTGTGATTCCAGCACTTTGGGAGGCCGAGGCGGGAAGATTACCTGAGATGAGGAGTTCAAGACCAGCTGAAACCCCATCTCTACAAAAATACAAAAATTAGCCTGACATGATGGCAGGTGCCTGTAATCCCAGCTACTTGGAAGGCTGAGGCAGGAGAATCACTTGAACCCAGGAGGTGGAGGGTGCAGTCAGGCAGGATTGCCACCAATGCACTCCAGCCTGGGTGAGGCTACCATTTCAAAGAAAAAAGTAGAAATAGACTCTATCTTTTATTTTTTTATTTTATTTATTTATTTTTTTGAGACAGAGTCTTGCTC
>NW_012116750.1:0-1791 GCF_000951035.1 Colobus angolensis palliatus
TTTTTGAGATGGAATTTCGCTGTTATTGCCCAGGCTGGAGGGCAATGGTGCAATTTCAGCTCACCACAACCTCCGCCTCCCAGGTTCAAGCGATTCTCCTGCCTCAGCCTCCCAACTAGCTGAGATTACAGGCATGAGCCATTATGCCCAGCTAATTTTGTATTTTTAGTAGAGGGTTTCTCCATGCTGGTCAGGCTGGTCTCGAACTCCTGACCTCAGGTGATCTGCCCGCCTCTGCCTCCCAAAGTGATGGGATTACAGGCGTGAGCCACTGCACCCAGTCAATATAGCATTTTTCTAGGCTGAAACTTGTTGTTCATACTTATTTTAATTCCCTTCTACAATGAATTTTTAAAATATAATTTAGAAATAATGCATTGTCAGATACGCTGCAGACATTACTAAGAATAAATTAAATGCTAAAAAATTTAAAAATGGAGTCCTTCAAAGTCATGATCTTAAATAATTCCAATGACATTTTTTTCAGAGTATAATTTTGGACTTCAACAATTTCTATCAATTCCTTACCTTCTACATACAATTCTAGTTGACAGAATGCTGTTCCACGTCGTACATGTGCCTTCATTCTTGCATTAGCATTGTCTATAACAGGTGGCATCAGTAATTCCAGTGCCTTACAAAATACATATAATTATTACATGAAAGTTAAAATTTCTTAATTTAAACAAGCAAAAGGCTGGGCATGGCGGCTCACACCTGTAATCCCAACACTTTGTGAGGCTGAGGTGGGTGGATCACCTGAGGTCAGGATTTTGAGACCAGCCTGGCCAACATGGCCAAACCCTGTCTCCACTTAAAAAATTACAAAAATTGGCCGGGCGCGGTGACTCAAGCCTGTAATCCCAGCACTTTGGGAGGCCGAGATGGGCGGATCACGAGGTCAGGAGATCGAGACCATCCTGGCTAACACGGTGAAACCCCGTCTCTACTAAAAATACAAAAATTAGGCCAGGCATGGTGGCTCAAGCCTGTAATCCCAGCACTTTGGGAGGCTGAGGTGGGCAGATCACCTGAGGTTGGGAGTTTGAGACCAGCCTCACCAACATGGAGAAACCCATCTCTACTAAAAATACAATATTAGCCCGGCGTGGAGGCGCATGCCTGTAATCCCAGCACTTTGGGAGGCTGACGCAAGTGGATTATCTGAAGTCAGGAGTTTGAGACCAGCCTAGCCAGCATAGTGAAACCCCGTCTCTACTAAAAATACAAAAATTAGGCCAGGCATGGTGGCTCAAGCCTGTAATCCCAGCACTTTGGGAGGCTGACGCAGGCAGATCACCTGAAGTCAGGAGTTTGAGACCAGCCTAGCCAGCATGGTGAAACCCCGTCTCTACTAAAAATACAAAAATTAGGCCAGGCATGGTGGCTCAAGCCTGTAATCCCAGCACTTTGGGAGGCTGACGCAGGCAGATCACCTGAAGTCAGGAGTTTGAGACCAGCCTAGCCAGCATGGTGAAACCCCGTCTCTACTAAAAATACAAAAATTAGGCCAGGCATGGTGGCTCAAGCCTGTAATCCCAGCACTTTGGGAGGCTGAGGTGGGCAGATCACCTGAGGTTGGGAGTTTGAGACCAGCCTCACCAACATGGAGAAACCCATCTCTACTAAAAATACAATATTAGCCCGGCGTGGAGGCGCATGCCTGTAATCCCAGCTACTCGGGAGGCTGAGGCAGGAGAATTGCTTGAATCCAGGAGGCAGAGGTTGTTGTAAGCTGAGATTGCGATTGCACTACAATAAGAGCAAAACTCCGTCTCAAAAAAAAAAAAA
>NW_012116750.1:2433-3490 GCF_000951035.1 Colobus angolensis palliatus
AAAACAAAACAAAACAAAATACAAACTACAAAAATTAGCCAGGTGTGGTGGTGTGCAGCTATAATCCTAGCTACTTGGGAGGCTGAGGCAGGAGAATCTCTTGAACCTGGGAGGAAGAGGTTGCAGTGAGCAGAGGTCACACCAATGTACTACAGCCTGGGTGACAGAGAAAGACATGGTCTCAAAAAAAAAAAAAACCTTAAAAATTTTTTTAAAAAAGGGATATCGTTTTACTGCACATGTGGTAGAGATAACAAGGGAAAACCAAGTGTTCTTCCTTCTACCATGTACTGAGTCTGCAAAACTTTTTTTTTTTGAGATGGAGTCTCACTCTGTCACCTAGGCTGGAGTGCAATGGCATGATCTCAGTTCACTGCAACCTCTGCCTCCTGGGTTGAAGTGATTCTCCTGCCTCAACCTCTCCTGTAGCCTGGGACTACAGACCCATCACCACAGCTGGCTAAATTTTGTGTTTTTAGTAGAGACGGGGTTTCACCATGTTGGGCAGGCTGTTCTTGCTTGACCTCTGGTGATCTGCTTGCCTTGGTCTCCCAAAGTGCTGAGATTACAGGCGTAAGCCAGTGTGCCCGGCCGAGTCTGCAAAACTTTAATAAGAAAAAGGGTAGGCCAGGTGAGGTGGCTCACACCTGTAGTCCTAGCACCTTGCAAAGGTGAGGCAGGAGGACTGCTTGAGCCCAGGAGTTGGAGAACAGCCTGGGCAACATGGCCAAGCCCCATCTCTACAAAAAATACAAAAATTAGCTATGTGTGGTGATGTATGCCTGTAGTCCCAGCTACTTGCGAGGCTGTGGTGGGAGGATCACTTGAGATTGGGAGGTGGAGACTGCAGTGATCTGTGATGACACCTCTGTACTCCAGCCTGGGTGACAGAGCCAGATTCTATCTCAAAAAAAAAAAAAAGGAGGAGGAAGAAAGAAAGAAAAGAGAGGGAAGGAGAGAGGGAGGGAGGGAGGGAAGGAAGGGAGGGAGGAAGGAAGGAAGGAGAGATGAAGAAAGAAACAAAAAGGAAAGAAAGGGAGGGAGGGAGGGAGGAAGG
>NW_012116750.1:10510-10898 GCF_000951035.1 Colobus angolensis palliatus
AGAAAAGACCACGAAAAAGTAGAAAGAAAAGAAAAATACAGATACTGTAGTAGACAGATAATGCCCCCGCCCCCCTCAAAAAAGATGTCCATATTTTAATCCCAGAACCTATGAATGTTACCTAACGTGGCAAAAAGGACCTTGCAGATGCGATTAAGTTACAGAGTTCAATGGAGAGAGTACCCTGGATGATGTAGGTGGGATTTATATAAACACAAGAGGCCTTATAAAAGAAAGGAGGAGGCCGGGCGCGGTGGCTCAAGCCTGTAATCCCAGCACTTTGGGAGGCGGAGACCGGCGGATCACGAGGTCAGGAGATTGAGACCATCCTGGCTAATACAGTGAAACCCTGTCTCTACTAAAAAATACAAAAAACTAGCCGGGCGAG
>NW_012116751.1:0-212 GCF_000951035.1 Colobus angolensis palliatus
GTTATGTGAGGATATGTCCTCTTTCACTGAGTGTAACTCCGTGAGATCAACTCACACATCACCAAGAAGTTTCTAACAAAGATTCTTTCTAGTTTTCATCTAACGGTATTTCCTTTGACAGCGTGAGCTTCACTGAGCTAAGAAGTATCCCATTGCAGATTTCAAGAAAACTGTGTTAGCAACCTGACCACTGAGGAGAAACCTGTAACTCT
>NW_012116751.1:5903-6870 GCF_000951035.1 Colobus angolensis palliatus
GAAGGAAGGAAGGAAGGAAGGAAGGAAGGAAGGAAGGAAGGAAGGAAGGAAGGAAGGAAGGAAAAGAAGAAAGAAAGAGAGAAAGGAAGAAAGAGAGAGAGAAAGACAGAAAGAAAAGAAAGAAAGAAGGAAAGAAAGAAGAAAGAGAGAAAAAGGAAAGAAAGAAAAAGAGAAAGAAAGAAAGAAGAGAGAGAGAGGGAAGGAAAGAAAGGAAGGTGGAAAAGAAAGAAAGGCAAGAAAGAAAGCAAAACAGCCTACAGCACTCAGTATTCCCAGGTGGTCTCCCATCCAAACACTACGCAGGCCTGACCATGCTTAGCTTCCGAGATCAGACAAGATCGGGCACGTTCGGGGTGGTATGGCCGTAGATGCTGGCAGAGTCACCTGGCTTCCCCAAGAGCCCGGCCCAGCCATGCCCACCAGCTTCCAGCTGGCACCGCCAGCCCGGATCTGCCAGGCTCAAAGTGGGACCCCCGAGCCACTTGCCAGTGGCCTTCCCCCAGCTCCTGAGATTCTGAGGTTCCACTACGTCAGGCCCACTCAGAACAGGGAGTGCTCCAAGGCGTCAGGGCCCAGGTCCCAGATCCTGGGACCCCGTCCCATCCTCAGTCATCTCATGGAGATATTCTTTTGGATCCCAGGAGGCTCAGCAGCTCCTGGGTGGCCCCCTCTTTCTCCACCCACCCAGAGCCGTCAGGGATGGCCAAGGGTGAACAGCCGAACCAGCTACGCGTGGCCTCTTTCTCACAATGTCCCCACCACGGTCGCTAATCCCGACCAAGACCCGGCTGATGGGCAAGAGGGCGTGGGTGGTTGGGGGTTGGGGGATGGCCCTGCTTTTCCTCAGGCTGGCACTAAAGCCGGCAGCCTGATCACCGGCAAGAGTTGCTGAGAGAAACCCAGTCACACCCCACCACCACCAGGAGAAAATCCACAGACCCACACACAGACACACCTGGGCGCTCGC
>NW_012116751.1:8555-9771 GCF_000951035.1 Colobus angolensis palliatus
AGAGAAAGAAAGAGAGAAAGAAAGAAAGGAAGGAAAGAAAGAAGGAAAGAAAGAGAGAAAGAAAATAACGAAGGAAAGAAAGAAGGAAAGAAAGAAAAAAGAAGGAAACAAAAAGAAGGAAAGAAAGAGAGAAAGAAAGAAAAGAAAAAAAGAAAGAAGGGAGAGAGAGAGAGGGAACAAAGGAAGGTAGAAAAGAAAGAATGAGAAGAAAGAAAGTAAAAAGCCTACAGCACCCGGTATTCCCAGGCGGTCTCCCATCCAAGTACTAACCAGGCCCGACCCTGCTTAGCTTCCGAGATCAGATGAGATGACGCGCGTTCAGGTTGGTATGGTTGTAGATGCTGGTAGAGAAGCCTGGCTGCCACAAGAGACCGGCCCAGCCATGCCTGCTGGCTTCCAGCTAGAACTGCCAGCCTGGAGCCGCCGGGCTTGGATCAGGACCCCCGAGCCCCTAGCCTGCGCCCTTCTCCTGGCTCCTGAGTTCCCGACTTTCCACCACCACGTCGGGCCTGCTAGGAACAGGGAGTGCTCTGAGGCATCAGGGCCCAGTGTTCACGATCCTGGGAACCCGTCCATCCTCTGCCCTGTCACGGAGGTATTCTTTTGGATCCCTAGCCACTCAGGAACTCCTGTGAGGCCCCTTCTTGCCGCACCCACCCAGAGCTGTCAGGGCTGGCCAAGTTTGAACAGCCAGCCCAGCTGCGTGAGGCCTTGTTCTCATAGCACCCAAACCACGGTTGCTTGTTCTGAGCAAGACCTGGCCGGTGGGCAAGAGGGCGTGGGGCGTTGGGGGTTGGGGGATGCTCTGTTTGCCCTGGGCTGGCACTAGAGCTGGAAGCCTGATCCCTGGGGAGAGGGGCTGAGAGAAACCCAGACACACCCCACCAACACCAGGAGCAAATTCACAGCCCCACACACAGACACACGTTGGCACTCGCACGCAGTAACCCACACACTCACGAGCACAGGCACACAGACACACAGACACACACACACACACACACACATATGCACGCATGCACAAATGGCTTGAAGGAGATCAAAAGAGATGGATGGAAAGATTGACACTGAGGGAGGGAGAGAGACAGCGATCGAGAGAGACAAGGGACAGGGAGATGGAAAGAGACATACAGAGAGGCAGAGAGAGAGGGACAGAGAAAAAGAGAGAAAAAGAGAGAGACAGAGACTGAGGGAAGGTGACAGAAATATCACGAGG
>NW_012116752.1:0-612 GCF_000951035.1 Colobus angolensis palliatus
CTCCTTTTCTCTTTTCTTTTAAACTAAATGTATTTACCAGGTAACTCAGAATGGAAACCAATAAGCCTTTTATGAGTTAACCAAGGGCTTATGAGCATCTCCAAAGTGATACAAAGAAGCAGTCCTCACAAGATCCAAAGCCACTCCCAAAGGCAGCTAAAAGAAAAAAAGTCTTAGCAATGAACAGGAAAAGAATAGCTGCTTATGAAAGGGAGAAAGATCAATAATAAATGGATACCCTCAAAAGTCGAATCACACAAATATAAACTCAAAACAAATAATTCAAGCTCATTCTTATAAATGTTTCTTTTTTTGTCAAGGTAAAGTATGACATCTTCAAGTGATTGGTTCTCTGATGGAAATTGAACCTGTGCCATGGTGTGGCAGTGAATGTATGGAACTCTAGCCACTAGATCTCAGGATAGAGTGCCTTTTTTTGGCAAATGTTGAAGGGTATACAAGCAGGCAGTTTGAGTGCACAAAGGATTTTAACTTTAAATCTTTTGTTTAACATCTGATTTCTGCCTTTAAAAAAAAAAAACCTCCGAAGAAATTTTTTAAGGCTATATTTTGGGATATTTTCTTAAAATTTGATTTCTGCCTTTAAAAAAA
>NW_012116752.1:6537-7667 GCF_000951035.1 Colobus angolensis palliatus
TTTTGGAGCACCACAGATGATACCTGTATAAGACAAATAACTTAATTGATAAATGTTGTGTGTGTTCTGACTTTTTATCAGGTGGCTAGTCCCACATTTATCTCCCCCTCTTCCTCTCTTCAGACCTCCCTATTCCCTGAGACACAATAATATTGAAATTAGAGCAATAAATAACCCTACAATAGCCTCTATGTGTTCAAGTGAAAAAAAGACTCAAATATCTCCCACTCTAAATCAAAAACTAGGAATAATTCAGCTTAGTGAGGAAGGCAGGTCAAAAGTTTGGACAGGCTGAGAGCTAGGTCTTTTGCACTAAACACTTGGCTAATATGTGAATGCAAAAAAAAAAATTCTAGAAGAAAATTAAAAATATGACTCTAGTGAACAGATGAATAATAAGAAAGCAAAGCAGCTTTATCACATATAGGAAAGAAGTTTTAGTGGTCTAGATAGATTATCAAGCCAGCAGCAGCATTCCCTTAAGCCAAAGCCTAATCTAAAGCAATACACAAGCTCTCTTCAATTTTATGAAAGCTAAGAGATGTGAGTAAGCTGCAGAAGGAAAGTGTGAAGCTAGCAGAGATTTCATGAGGTTGAAGGAGAGAAGCTATGTCCATAACATCAAAACACAAGGTGAAGCAGCAAGTGTTGATGGAGAAGCTGTATCTAGTTATCCAGATCTAGCTAAGAAGACTGATGAAGGTGGCAACACTAAACAACAGATTTTTCAGTGTAGGTGATACAGCTTTATATTGAAAGATGATGCAATCTAGGACTTGTAGCTAGAGAGAAGTCAGTGCTTGGCTTGAAGTCTTCAAATGACAGGCTAACTCTCCTTAAGGGCTAATGCAGCTAGTGACTTTAGATTGAAACCAAAGCTCATTTACCATTTTCAAAATCCTAAAGTCCTTAAGAATTATGCTAAATCTACTCTGCATGTTCTCTATAAATGGAACAACAAAGACTAGATGACAGCTCAAATGTTTGCAGCATGGTTTGCTGAACATTTAAGCTCACCGTTTAGACCTACTGTTACAAAAAAAGATTCCTTTCAAAATATTGCTCATTGACAATGCACCTGGTCACCCAAGAGCACTGATGGAGAAGTACAAAGAGATTAATGTTTTCAT
>NW_012116752.1:15142-15917 GCF_000951035.1 Colobus angolensis palliatus
GGCCAGGTATTCACTTTTCATAAGTATATTCATTTAAGAAGGTTTTGTTGATCATTATGTCACAAACTTTTTAGGAAATTGTGCTAATTAAGTTAGTCCTGAGCATTTTGAAATAAAATGTCTATCAAATACTACAACCAAGAGAGATGATATAAATTGATCTATGTAATTTGGAATATGTTTGCTGAATAATATATTGCACATCATATTATAACACATCATAATATAAGGATAAGAACAGATAAGAAAAGAATATAAATTAATATTTTTAATCCTTATTTTATTCTAGGTGTTATACCTGGCAGGGTAGATACTATTTACCTTCTCCCTGCTAACCAATATACAATATACATCCTAAAATTTTTTATTCTATAGTGTTAAATCAAGTTCAGCCTAAAGCTGCCCCCTTACGTATTTTAAGTTTGGCCTAAAGGTTTCTGTGTACATCACAAACTATAACCTAAATGAAGTTATAAACAGACTGTAGCCTACTCTTGTTCCAATAAAGGTAGCCAACTGTTCAAACCGTGTTCAATAAGGCAAACACCAGGCTGTAATCAATCTGTCTGTTTCTGTTCCTCACTTCTGTTTTCTGTACATCATTTTCCCTTTTCTGTCTATAAATCTTTTTCTACCAGAAGGCTGCATGTGAGTCTCTGAGCCTACTCTGGCTCTGGAGACTACCTGATTTGCAAATCGTTTTTTGCTCAATTAAACTCCTTTAAACTTAATTCAGCTAAAGGTTTTCTTTTAGCAATAGATAGGGAAACAGATG
>NW_012116753.1:0-446 GCF_000951035.1 Colobus angolensis palliatus
TCCAACTCCTGACCTCAAGTGATCTGCCTGCCTCTGCTTCCCAAAGTGCTGGAATTACAGGTGTGAGCCACTGCGCCCAGTTTATCTAAGATAATTCTTAAGTTTATTCTGTTGAACGTATTTTGCCATTGATAAAATAATGATTTGATCATTAGTTGCTCCAAGCTTACTAATGCATTTTATCAAGAGAGGACTTTATGTATTAATTCATTCACCTGTTAAAATTGGAACACTGGCTGGGCACAGTGGCTCACGCCTGTAATCCCAGCACTTTGGGAGGCTGAGACGGGTGGATCACGAGCTCAGGAGATCGAGACCATCCTGGCTAACACGGTGAAACCCTGTCTCTACTAAAAATACAAAAAATTGGCCGGGCGCGGTGGCTCACGCCTGTAATCCCAGCACTTTGGGAGGCCGAGGCGGGTGGATCATGAGGTCAGGAGATC
>NW_012116753.1:4546-5802 GCF_000951035.1 Colobus angolensis palliatus
TTTTTTTTTTTTGAGACAGGGTTTTGCTGTGTCACCCAGGCTGGAGTGTGGAATGTGATGGTATGATCATGGCTCACTGCAACCTGGACCTCCGGGGCTCATACAATCTTCCTGCCTCAGTCTTACAAGTAACTGGGACCACAGGCACATACCACCTTGCCCAGCTAATTTTTTTAAATTGTTTGTAGAGACAGGGACAGGCTGGTCTCCAGCTCCTGAGTTCAAGTGGTTCTCCTGCCTTAGCCTCCCAAAGTGTTGGGATTATAGATGTGAGCCACAGCACCCTGGTCTTAAAGGCTTTCCTTTACCTTTGCAGAATAATCTTGAACTATGCCTCATTTTGAAAACTGGTAAGTTTTTGTCCTTTTTTTTTTTTTTTTTGAGACGGAGTTTTGCTCTGTCGCCCAGGCTGGAGTGCAATGACACGATCTCAGCTCACTGCAACCTCTACATTCTGGGTTCAACCAATTCTGCCTCAGCCTCCAGAGTAGCTGGGATTACAGGCGCCCGCCACCACACCCAGCTGATTTTTGTATTTTTAGTAGAGACGGGGTTTCGCTGTATTGGCCAGTCTGGTCTCAAACTCCTGACCTCACCCACCTCAGCCTCCCAAAGTGCTGGGATTACAGGCGTGAGCCACCATGCCCTGCCCGTTTATGTTCATTTTTTAGAGAATTCTCCTCCCCCCATTTATGAAGCTAGAGTTTTTTGAATTTCACCAAAATTTGTTGACATCCCTTGATTTTTGCTGACTAGGGACAATAATTAAATATTTTCCACTTATTTTTATAAACTGTGATACTGATTTGTTTATTTATTTAACAGATGTTGACTTAGCACCTTCTCTCTCTCTCTCTTTTTTTTTTTTTTGAGATGGAGTCTTGCTCTGTCACCCAGGCTGGAGTGCAGTGGCGTGATCTCGGCTTACTGCAACCTCTGCCTCCCGAGTTCAGGCGCTTCTCTTTCCTCAGCCTCCCAGATAGTTGGGATTACAGGCACATGCCGTCCCGCCTGGCTAATTTTTTTTTTTTAAATCTTTGTAGAGATGGTGTTTCACCATGTTGCCCATGCCGGTCTCGAACTCCTGAGCTCAGGCAATCCTCCTGCCTTGGCCTCCCAAAGTGCTAGGATTACAGGCGTGAGCCACTGTGCCCGGCTCCAATTTAGCACCTTACTGGGTCCTGAGGCTGTGAGCCGTAGTGGAAGGCACGTGATCCAGGGCCTTGCTGAATTCATGGTCTGATAGGGAGCCTGAC
>NW_012116753.1:11362-11989 GCF_000951035.1 Colobus angolensis palliatus
GAGCTTTCAAAGGGACATTTTGGAAAACTTGGTTCTGCTACCATGAGCTTGACATCTTCCCAGTATTGATAGACTTTTCTTATAAGCTAGGTGATGATACTAATGAAATTTAAAAAATATGTAATGAAATGTGTGTTTGAAAGATCTGCTTAATTCAGTGAACCTTCATTTTCCTACATTGCCTGTAATCCCAGCACTTTGGGAGGCTGAGGCAGGCGGGTGACTGGAGGTCGGGAGTTCAAAACCAGTCTGGCCAACATGGTGAAACCCCATCTCTACTAAAAATACAAAAAAATTAGCTGGGCGTTGTGGCATATGCCTGTAATCCCAGCTACTCGGGAAGCTGAGGCAGGAGAATCACTTGAACTTGGGAGGCAGAGGTTGCAGTGAGCCGAGATTGCGACACTGCACTCCAGCCTGGGGGATAGAGCGAGACTGCATCTCAAAAAATAAAATAAAATAAAATATAAAATAAAATAAATTTTTGTGCTTGATTACAGCTCACACCTGTAATCCCAGTGCTTTGGGAGGTTGAGGCAGGAGGATCGCTTGAGGCCAAGAGTTTGAGACCAGCCTGGGCAACATAGACCCCCATTTGTGCAAAAAATTTGAAAATTAGCCAGGCAT
>NW_012116754.1:0-488 GCF_000951035.1 Colobus angolensis palliatus
TTTCCTTCTTCAGAGGACATGGCAATTCAAGTCCTGGAAATTAAAACGTAAAAAACCCGGACAGACGACGAGCTCGCAGGAGCACAGAAAACAGGCATGAATGGTTTCTAATGCAATTTCCTGATTCTTTTTTTTTTTCTCCTTTAACTACCCATAATATAGTTTTGGAATGTATACTTCTGGATTTATATTTATTGAAAAATATTATTTCCAACAATGTTTTCATGATAGCTGAATCCACGAGAACAAGGGTCAGCAAATTATTTCTGTAATGGGCCAGTTGTTAAGTATTTTAGACTCTTATGGTCACATACAGTGTCTATACACCCCCTACTCTTCCTTTTTTTTTTTTATTTTTTTTTTTGAGTCAGAGTCTCGCTCTGTTGCCCAGGTTGCAGTGGCACCATCTTGGCTCACTGCAAGCTCTGCCTCCTGGGTTCACGCCATTCTCCTGCCTCAGCCTCCCGAGTAACTGGGACTACAGGCGC
>NW_012116754.1:1842-2376 GCF_000951035.1 Colobus angolensis palliatus
GAACCACCTTGGCCTCCCAGACTGCTGGGATTACAGGTGTGAGCCACCGTGCCTGGCCCCGATATTGTCTTCTCTAAGTAGCTTTCATCCTAGTTGGAGATAATCACCACATACTTGCAAGAAAGACTTTATACTTATCCTCTTGTTCTGTCTTCTGCCTGAGGCTTTTGATAAAGGCAAAGCCCTTTTGAGCCCAAGCAGGATGAGGTCCAAATCTGAAAACTACACTATCCTCATTTGGAACTTGACCTTCCAAATGAGTCAGATAATTTTGGAGCATTCCCATTAATGAGTCATGCTGACCAAATGTAGTTTTTGTGTATTTCTTGCTACAACTTTTTAATATTCCCTTCCTTCCCTTTCTACATTTGTTGAGTGACTACTGTGGAGACAAGACTCAAGAAGTTAACAGGCACTGGTATAAAAGTATTTCAGTGATTTAACAAACTAGTGTTGCCGGATGCGGTGGCTCATGCCTGTAATCCCAGTACTTCAGGAGGCTGAGGTGGGCACATCACCTGAGGTCAAGAGTTT
>NW_012116754.1:8967-10345 GCF_000951035.1 Colobus angolensis palliatus
CTTCTCACACCTCCACCCAAAGTGTTAATTGAATGATTGTGCCACTGCACTGTAACCTGGGCAACAGAGCAAGACCCTGTCTCAAAAAAAAAAAGGACTAAAGAATAATAATTTTATAGGATATATCTTAAAGTTAACCGATTTGGGTTTATTTAATTTGGTACATGGTTTCCTCTTCTAATATGTAGATTCATGTCTTCTCACACCTCCACCCAAAGTGTTAATTGAATTATAGTTGTAAATATTAATTTTATTCCATTACTTTTGTTTTCTTCTTCGTGGCATCCAGAAATATGTATGTTGGATCTGGTTTGATCATTTTATTTTGTTTTAAATTTTTTTAATCTCTCTAATTTTTCTTGGCCTTTCTTATTCCCAAACTCTATATCTCAAATTATATATTTGGCCCTTACTATTCTTTTTGTTGATTTAGGTCACATTCTCTGAGATGCAGACTCTAAGACAGAGACGTGTACACATGAATATTGGTGAGTACCCTTAGAATCGACAGTTGTGACAAAGTGAAAGAAGGGAGGATTGGACAAGAAGAACAGCTGAACCATAATCAGTGATGTGCTAGTAAATAGTTAACAACTGGCTCTTGGGAGAGGAAAGCTTCGATTTGTAACATATGACAATTTCCAGTGTGTAAATATGTCTGTCTGTCTTTTTTTTTTTTTTTTTTGAGACAGCATTTCACTCTTTTGCCCAGGCTAGAGTGAAGTGGCACGATCTTGGCTCACTGCAACCTCTGCCCACCGGATTCAAGCGATTCTCCTGCCTCTGCCTCCATACAGGCGCCTGCCACCATGCCCAGCTAATTTTTTTGTATTTTTAGTAGAGACAGGGTTTTACCATGTTGACCAGGCTGATCTCGAACTCCTGACCTCAGGACCTCCACACACCTCGGCCTCCCAAAGGGCTGAGATTACAGGCGTGAGCGACCTCGCCCAGTCAGTGTGTAAATATTTCTATCATGGCTAACTGAAAGTTGGCAACATGATGTTACTGAACATGGAGCTGGAAAGAAATGCATAGTAGCTAATCCCAGCACTTTGGGAGGCCAAGGCAGGTGGATCAGTTGAGCTCAGGAGTTTCAGACCTGCCTGAGCAACATGGCGAGACCCTCTCTCTCTACAAAAAATCAAAAAATTTGGCCTGGCTCGTGCCTGTAATCCCAGCATTTTGGGAGGCCGAGGCAGGCAGATCACTTGAGGTCAGGAGTTTGAGACCAGCCTGGCCAACATGGTGAAACCCCGTCTCTACTAAAATACAAACATTAGCTGGGCATGATGGTGCACATCTGTAATCCCACCTACTTGGGAGGCTGAGACAGGAGAATCACTTGAACCTGGGAGGCAGAGGTTGCAGTGAGCCT
>NW_012116755.1:0-21349 GCF_000951035.1 Colobus angolensis palliatus
AAAAAAAAGAATATAATGGGTAGCAATGAATGAGTAATCATAAAAATATCCAAAGTAGAATTCCATCAAGTTTTAAAAATTGTTTCCTTCATAAAGCATAAAGAAAATGTGCCTATTTATCTTCAAACACAAGCAGATTAAGTTGAGCTACGTTGTTTAATTGAACTGTAAGTTTAAAATTCTTAATGAGATCATCTTGTGAAAACCCAAACTCTACATTATTCCTCCTGAAAATCTGCCTTCTCCAGACTGAAATGTATAAATGATCGTTGACTATCCGAGCTATAAACTACTCATTTATAAGGATGACCTTCGAACTTGCATTACAATTGAAGAGATGAATAATTTTCACAAGTAATAAATAGATATTTTTGTTGAAATTATGCAATTTATATTAATCCTCTTGATCACAATTTACAAAGAGTTTAGAAGAGAAGCTTTTTTGAGATGTTTTTATGGTGTTAATAAAAATAATACAAATTGGAAAATTTTGATTATAATTACCCCTATTAAAGCATGTATCATTTTACTGTGATTTTTAGTCTTCAGAATCCAGCAATAAATGCATGTAATGTTGGCTATTCAGTCTGCTCAATGGGATACAGATGGGATATTGTGACAAATCTTTTTTCTACCTATTTGTGAAAAAATGAAATGTTTAGTAAGTATTTTTTAAAGGTAAAAATACTTTAACTCACAAGTAGTCAGAGAGTAGCTAGAGGTTTGTGAAACGGTGGTCAAGGGCCTGATTCCCAGCACTCACTGGGCAGGAAGTTACATACCTGGTGTACAATGAGACAAGGCGTCTCCACAGGAGTTTGCAGTTGCACAACAGCGCCATCAAGTGAAGGGGTGAGAAAGGTGACTCTCAACAACTATTAATACTTCAGGTAGGTGCCACTCCTGTTGAACAGATTGCTCCCAGATGTAGCAGCCTAAAACCACAGAGTCATTATGTCACTCAGTTTCTGACAGTCAGGAATGTGGGAGTGGCTTAGCTGAGTGGTTCTGGCTCAGAATCAATCCTGAGGTTGTGTTCAAGATGTCATCTGCAGTCATCTGAAGGCCTGACTCAGGCTGGAGGGTCTGCCTCTATGGTGGCTCCCTCACATGACTGCAGGCAGTTTCAGTTCCTCACCGGGTAGATCTCTCCACTGGGCTGCTCACTCGTCCTCAGGACACGGCATGGGCTTCCTGCAGAGGGAGGGCTCAGAGACAGAGAGAGCAAGCAAGAAGCTGTAATACCCATGAATCACCTACTCTCCCGTGTCACACACCATCATTTCCGTGTTGTTCTAGCTGTTAGAAGCATGTCACTAGGTCCAGCCCACATTCCAGGGGAGAGGAATTAGGCTTCATCCTTTGAAAGGAGTGTCAAAGAATTTCACATTTTAAATCACCGCAGTGCAGCCAGCCCAGAGACCAGATGACTCAGAGAGTTTGCCCTCACTAGATCTAGAGGGCTCCCATCTATACCCTTGCTAGGCGTTTATAGTGCATTCCTAGCGCTAATGTTTAAGACATAGATCCGAATGCCACACAACTAAAATCAGTTGAAGAATCAATTTGTGATGAAAATACAGACAATTCTGGCTGGGTGCAGTGGTTCTCACCTGTAATCCCAGCACTTTGGGAGGCCGAGTCGGGCAGATCGTGAGGTCAGGAGATCGAGACCATCCTGGCCAACATAGTGAAACTCTGTCTTTACTAAAATACAAAAATTAGCCGGGGCTGGTGGTGCATGCCTGTAATCCCAGCTACTCAGGAGGCTGAGGTAGGAGAATCCCTTGAACCAGGGAGTCGGAGGTTGCGGTGAGCTGAGATCACATCACAGCACTCCAGCCTGGTGACAGAGTGAGACTCCATTTCAAAAAAAAAGAAAAGAAAAGAAAAAGAAAATACAGACAATTCTGCCTTTTTAGAAAGTAGGATCTGGCACATTAGTATACTTTCAGATGTGAACCCATTTGGATGGCACCCCAGTTCATTCGGAGAATGTCTCCAGCATTATTTTGTCTTATCAGCACAACCAGCTGAACTCATTGGAGTGTCGCTAGCCTAAGCAAGCTTAGTCCTGAGAGGTGGGGTTGGAGAAGGTGTATGTCAGGGTGAAAGTGGGCTGGTAAAGGAAGAGGACACAGAGTAGGTCTGAAAACAGTGTTCTGGACAATCATTCCAAAATGAACCACTCTACAAAGCTCTATTTGAAGGATTGATATTTAAACACATCATTCATTAGATGTCTTTATATTTAATGGGTTTCAATTTCACAGGACCTCTCACTGCTGGTTGTGTGCTTTGAGGGGACAGGGAAGAAATGGTTAAAAAGTATACCCCCAGCTTATAATGTAGAAAGAGTTTACTTGAAGCTGCACCACTCGACCAACTTCATTCTGTTGTTTCTAAACCAACAAAAAGCATGTTGAAGAGAAGGCATCTGGTGGATGTTGGCTGAATTTTTTAAAAAAACAACTGGCTAGCAGGGCAAAGCATCAGCCCTGGCCAGTGGAGAACTTGCCATCTTTGCCTGGCACTACTTCATTCCACCTCCTCCCCGACCCCAGTCAGCAGGTACTCCTTCCTTCCAGGTCTTTGCACAGGAATCATGCAAACTGGAACCCATCCCATGCACTAAAAAGATTCTGGAAGGTTCACTTCTAATGTTCACAGTTTCTCATCATGTAGCAAAAGAGCAGAAGAGCACGAACTCCAAAATAAAATGGTGAATTCTTTTAATAGCAGTATTCTACTGAACAGAACTCTTTTAAAATACATTTTCCATTGCCATATTATAGTGATAATTAATATTCATAATAATGACCTTGAAGGTCACTCAGAGTCTGAGGAGCCTAATGAATAATTAAGAGAATGAAATGGTTTTCAATAGGATTTCATGCTTAGTGCTTTTTGTATTCTAATACTTTTGATAGATTGTCACGGTTGATTGTCTAATTCCCCAGTCATGCGAGTAAACAGAGGATTTAATGTGTTTCAAGGGGACTTCCACGGTAAGTTATTTGCGAGCATATTAAACCAAAATCTGAAGTGCATTACAAATCCTCAGCCAACGCTAGCACAGATGCAGGCTGCCACACGAATTGCAGCTATAGGGAGCTATGGATAGCTGGAACCACTCAGAACCCATCCTTTTCCTTCTAGATAGAAAAAGAAAATAATTATTGGAACTAAGGATAATTATACATAAAATTATATACCAAAATATTGATCTTAAAATTGAGGATGTATTTGTTGCTCTTATTCATTGTCATATGTTTAAAGAATTTGACACAAGATTGATACCAAAAAATTATCTGGATTAGGGGTTCCTTTCCTATTTCTGGTGCCACCTCATGCTGTAATAAACCCTCACTCTTGTCTCTTTCTTGCTACCCCTGTTATGGTAAATATATTACTCTACTTGGAGAAAATTCCAAATCACTGTTTATAGTAGAAGAAAAATCCAATATCTATATTTGGCAGTTGAAAGACCAAGATCCTAAAAGGTGATATGACTTATACAAAGCTACATAGCAAGTTAGTTATAGAGCCCAGTGAGAACCTGTGTTTCCCAATTCCTAAGCAAAGGCTTTTGTGCAACATCCATGGCCACACCAAAGCCAATACTGCTAATGAATGTTCTCCACCCATTGCAGCCAGGGAAACTGAAAAAACTACTGGGAAATGGTATTTCAGTAAATGCATTTGACTTATAAGGTTGAAGTACCATATATTCTATTGAAAATGTCTGAATTGAAATAATTTAAGTCACTTTAAGCAGAAAATTAGAGCACACATGGCACTGTATACTTTTAGGATCTCGGAGTCTCCGGGACAGGCATTTTAGTAATTTAGATCTTTCCATGAGTGTTCCTCCAAGTTTTGTTTCATCTTCAGAATGGAGGCTATGTCAAGAGAGTGTGGGCAGCTTGAGCTCATTCTACAGGAGGTTATGCCAGGTGCAGGAAAAGGGATTTCTTGGTGTAATAATGAGATCCTTACCACCTACCCACCCAGCCACATACACACATACACAGATACACACACACAGCTGAGCCATTTGAAAATAAACTATAGACTCATGCCATTTCATTCCTAAATATTTCAACACGCATTTCCTAATAAGAACATTCTCCTTATTGGTGAGAAATGATATTTCAATGCCAAGATCAAGGGGCAAGTTATGTTCATTGACACAAGGGTATCATTGCTTCAAAGCCCTTTCAGTGAACAGATCCAGGAAAGACAAATACACTTTTAAAAGGTTATTGCATGTGAATTTCTCAATTCAAATTTAACCTTACAGTGTTTTACTTTAAGTTCTTTGACTTAATAGTTGTTTTTGCCTCTCTTTTCTGTTAAACTGAAAGTTTTGGTTTGTAATAATATAGTGCTTCTTTCCTCCTAATTCATAATTGTACACTTGTTTTCTCCTAGGTCAGAATTATAGTACTATATTAATAATACATTACTGAGTGAAATTTAAGATTTCCTTCCATTCATTTGTCCTTAGATCATATTCCATTATGAGTGTATAATTAAAGTACTGAAATAATTCTGTTCTTTGTATAGCTGTTGTTGCCCCATTTGAAATAAAGTTAGGCTCATTGGTCTCAATTGTTTTCCATTTTAAGATTTTACTTTTGTCTTTTTTATTTGAATTTTTAAAATATATAAAACATTTATGTGGTCCCAAAGTTTAAAAATATACGAAAAGGTAACCAAACCCACAGAAGTTTCACTTCTAACCCTCTCCCTTCACTTCATTTCCCCCACCCCCATAGGTAATTATTTTTATTGCTTCTTTTTGCAAATATAGGCAAATACTTAAATATATTCTTATTCCTCCTTTTTTCCCCTTATACACAAAATATACCACAGTCTATGTACTGCTGTGTACTAACTTTTTAAATCTAAAAATATATTCTGGAGATTATTTCAATTCACAGACACTTTTTTCTGTGTTTTATGACACCTGGTTGCCAATTCATGTATGTACTGCAGTTTATTTACTGCCTCTCTTGTTGGTGGATGTTTAGATTATTTCTAATCTTTTGCTACTGCAAACAATGTTGTGTTACATAACCTTGTGCAAATGTTATTGATTATTTGTAGAGATGTATTTTCAGGGTAGATTCCTAGAAATGAGATTGCTGCATGAAAGGTTATCACATATGTAATTTTGTTCAATTTTGCCAAATCCCCATCCATAGGGTTTGTTCCATTTTGCATTTCCACTCTCAGTAGAGTATGTTGTAAAACGTTTGGATCCAGAAGAATTCTAACTTGCATTTCTCTTATTGTAAGGGAAATTGGGCATCATTTCATATGTGTAGGGAGTGACTTGCATTTCTTTTTCACTGTTCTCACATTTCTCTCTTTTCGTGACTTTTGCCCATATTTCTATGCAATTTTGGGGCTTCTCCATTGTTAAACGCTTTTCATTCACTTGTCCCCATCCTTTTATTTATTTATTTTTTTTTTGAGATGGAGTTTCGCTCTTATCCAGGCTGGAGTATAATGGCTCGATCTTGGCCCACTGCAACCTCCACCTCCTGGGTTCAAGGGATTCTCCTGCCTCAGCCTCCTCAGTAGCTGGGATTACAGGCATGCACTACCATGCCTGGCTAATTTTTTATTTTTAGTAGAGATGGTGGGTATCTCCATGTTGGTCAGGCTGGTCTCAAACTCCTGACCTCAGGTGATCTGCCCACCTTGACCTCCAAAAGTGCTGGGATTACAGGTGTAAGCCACTGCTGATATAACTTGCAATTGGTCTCTCCTAGTGTGTCATTTGTTTTTTGACCTTGCTTCTGGGATTTTATTTGTTTTAGGTAGCAAAGTTCACCAGTCTTCTTTCCCTATTTTTTTTCTCTTTTCTTTTCTTTTCTCTTCTTCTTCTTCTTCTTATTTTTTATTTTTTATTTTTTTGCTGAATGTTGAAAGGCTTTCCTCACCCCCAGGTTATAAAGTAATTCACCTGTGCCAAACCTCCTTGGTTGCACGTTGTACATTTGGATCTCTGGTCCATTTAGGAATTATTTTAGTATGAGGTTTAGATTCACTTCATCCTTTTTCAGGTGACTTTCTATTTGTCCCAATACCATGTATTTAAAAACCCAGTTTTTCCTCAGACAGGAATAACTTGATTTAGTTTTAGACTTTAACTTGCTGTAATGCAGCACACAGAGACTAAGAAGCAAACACGGGGGTGGGGAGGGTGAGAAATGAGATCAAGGAATAGACATGATTACTCTGCCATGGAGTAGAACCGCTCCTTCTCTCCCTGGAACAGAGAGGAGCAATGCACGCACAGTGTGTCTGTGCTGTCCTCCACTGGCCTTTCCAGATCCAAGCTCTGGCCTGTCTTGGCCTGCTCTCCTCCAGAAGGCTGACCTCTGTGGATGACATCACTCAGTAGCCTTGCCCCTGGCTTTTGGTTGAGTTTACTCTGATGGGGGACTGTCACACTGCCAGGAGATCTGAGCACAAGATAAGAGAAACTGAATTCCCTTTGGCAGGTGCCGCAGTGTGTTCTCCACAACCACTCTTCAGTGGGTCAGCCACCCTTCTGGCTGAAGCTCTTGCTGACTGCTGATAGGCCCTTCCTCCCACTTGCTGGGTTGCTTCCTCAACCTTGCCACACCTCTGTAAAGAGGCCCTCCTGAACCCTTTTCAGGTATGCCTTCTTGTCCACTGAGTGTGCAGCCTGTGTCCTGCCAGAACCTGGCTGATACTAGCGACATCACAAATATATACCAATTCATCTGTCAAAAAAGTAGGCAGTATGGCTCTACTCCACCAATCCTAAATTTAAAAATTTACAAAGCCAATAGTCAAGGAGGCCACATCTTATTTAAAGATCTACAGTGATTTAACTTGATTATTCATTATTTATCTTGATTATCCTCCTTATTCACTATGCAAGGCTTTGGTCTAATTTGTGGTTGGTTTCAGAAAGCAAACCCATCTCAAAGATTTAAGGTTGAAATCCCAGCACTTTGGGAGGCTGAGGCGGGCAGATCATGAGGTCAAGAAATTGAGATCATCCTGGCCAACATGGTGAAACCCCGTCTCTACTAAAAATACAAAAATTAGCTGGGTGTGGTGGTCTGTGCCTGTAGTCCCAGCTACTCAGGACGCTGAGGCAGGAGAATCACTTGAACCCAGGAGGCGGAGGTTGTAGTGAGCTGAGACCATGCCACTGCACTCTAGCCTGGTGACAGAGTAAGAGTCTGTCTCAAACATGTTAATAATAATAATAATAATAATTTAAGGTTGAACTCCTCCTAGGGGCATTAAAGAGAATATTCTCTGCCTCTGAAGACAATTCCACTAAAAACATATCTAAAATATTTCAAGCTAGTATTCTCTCTGGAGTGATTGTTTTGAAGTCGGACATGTGCATGTGCAGGCTCTGCTATGTCTGCTTAAAATAAAATAAAAATAATCCTGCTCCCATTACTTCCAGTCAAGCCCCTAGAGCTACTTCCTGGGCACATTTATTTACTCTGATAGTTCTGCACTTAGCTTTTCAAAGGCTCTAGAAAATTTAAGTATCTCTGCCTGGAGTGTTTCTCTTTTTTTTTTTTTTTTGAGATGGGGTCTCACTGTCACCCAGGTTGGAGTGCAGTGACATGATCTGGGCTCACTTGCAACCTCCACCTCCCAGGCTCAAGCTATCCTCCCACCTCAGCCTCCCCAGTAGCTGGGACTGCAGGCATGCACCACCACACCCGGCTAATTTTTTGTATTTTTGGTAAAGAGGGGTTTTGCCATGTTGCCCAGGTTGGTCTCGAACGCCTAAGCTCAGGTGATCCACCCGCCTCAGTCTCCCGAAGTGTTGGGATTACAGGCATGAGCCACTGCACCTGGCTTCTGCCTGTTTTAAGTAGCTTAGTTGACTAGTGGAAAACGTCTGTGGGAAGTTTCTTATTTTTCTGCTGAGTCACATTCAAAGTTATAGATTATCTTGTTTTAGTGTGTAAATTTTAATTGTTTTACTCTGATACAATGTAAAAACAAAAGACTCCAGGAATTCTAATTCCCATGCTTTCAAGAGGGAACTCTTTCCACTTCCCTATTTTGAGCAGGGATGATGAGGAGGAGGGAGAATAGACCAAGGCCACACTTCTGCCTGCTACCTGTCCTGATCCTTGTATATGCTCATCGTAACAGCAGGTGTGGCTGAGATTGTGAATTTGTCTTTGAGTTAGAGAACTAAGATAACAATTTTATGGCAGAAGGAGCCTTAGAAGACAGAGCCATGGTTATGGTCATGCTGAGCCAGTAGTCTCTACTTTTTTTGTTTGTTTGTTTGTTTGTTTGTTTTTGAGACGGAGTCTTGCTCTGACACCCAGGCTGGAGTGCAGTGGTGCAATTCTGACTCACCGCAACTTCCACCTCAGCCTCCTGAGTGCCTGGGATTACAGGCGCCTGCCACCACACCACACCCGGCTAATTTTTGTATTTTTAGTAAAGACAGGGTTTCACCATGTTGGCCAAGCTGGTCTCAAACTCCTGACTTCAGGTGATCTGCCTGCCTCAGCCTCCCAAAATGCTGGGATTACAGGCGCGAGTCACCACACCTAGCCTCTTCTTTCTTTACATAGACTCATATGACTGTTTACTTCTAGTTTGGTTCTAAAATGAGAAATTTGTACTGGTCACACAAACTGTTCCTTTCAAGTATTATGGAGTCATTCCTGAAGGTGGGGGTAGTCTTTATCTGGAAGGTAAAGACTGACTTGTTGTGAAAAGCGGGAAAGAAAAGCACCCTCCCTTCCCAAAGAAGAAAATTCACTTAGACCTTCTAACTGTTAAGGTCTGGAAGTCTGCCATTAGCGTATGATTCCTTTGATTTATGGGTTCATTCCAGAAGACTGGATGTATTAGTGTGGATTCTTCAAAGAACCAGAACCAATAGGATATGTGTGTGTGTGTGTGTGTGTGTGTGTGTATATATTCTATACCCATAGATAAATAGATAAGAGATTCATTATGGGAATTGATTCACATGATTATGGAGGCTGAGAAATCTCATGATCTGCTGTCTGCAAGTCGGAGAACTAGGAAAGCCAGTGATGTGTGTTGGGGAGTTAGGGGAGTGCTGGTATAAGTCCCAGAATCTGAAGGCTTGAGAACCTGGGGCTTGGATGTCCAAGGGCAGAAGATGGCTGTCTCAGCTCCAGAAGAGAGAGTGAATTCACCCTCCCCCACACAGCTTTATTCTCTCCGGGCCCTCAACGCCTTGGGTGATGCCCACGCACATTGGTGAGAGCAAATTCCTTTCTACTCAGACTACTGATTCAAATGTTAACCTCTTCTGGAAACATCCTCTCAGGCACACCCAGAAATAATGTTTAACCAGCTTTCTGGATATCCTTTAACCCAGTGAAGTTAAGACATAAAATTAACCATTATATTAGACTACTCTGTATTCAAAGTATTCAAATCCTTTTACTGTCTACTTCTAATTACTTTTCAGCCATATCCCCTTGGGCTCTGGAAGGAGACAGATTGCAGCCTTTAGGATTCTGATGCAATCACTTACCAGTAGTGTGACATAGATAGACTAAACTTTTTTGGGTTTCAGTTACTTCATTGGTAAAGGGGATAACAATAGCTCAGAATTCATAGGTTTACGTAAGGATTAAACAAGTTTAAATACATGAACAGTGATTAGCATAGCTGTGGCCTCAACTACTACTATTACCATTAAAGGCCCTCACCTCTCTACTTTGGCTGCCCTGCCCAACTCATTGTTACTTTCTTTATTCTCCTCTCTCTAGGGAACCAACCTCTGTCTATTTACCTGTTACAGCCAGGCTGAAGCACAGGAGATCTTCCCTTACCTATCCAAGTTTCCAGAATCTCACCCTCCTCTGGGCTCCTCAAGTATAAAGTTTTATACTTTATTCACATAAATACAAAATACAAATGCATTCATTAACTTTTCAACCTGAATTTCTAACCTTTAGGCAGGTCAGACTAGCTTAAATCCAGGGAAGACAAACATTTGGAGGCAGAAAATTTCATCTTCTGCCAACGGGCAGGGAGAAAGTGGCCCTGTTACAGAAAAGAGGTCTGGATCCAAACCCCAAGAGGATTCTTGGATCTTGCCAAAAAAAAGTTCAGGGCGAGTCCATAGAATAAAGTGAAAGCAAGTCTATTAAAGTGGAGGAATAAAAGAATGGCTACTCTGGCCAGGCGCGGGGGCTCACGCCTGTAATCCCAGCACTTTGGGAGGCCGAGGAGGGTGGATCACGAGGTCAGGAGATCGAGACCATCCTGGCTAACACGGTGAAACCCCGTCTCTACTAAACATATTAAAAAAAATTAGCTGGGCGTGTTGGCGGGCGCCTGTAGTCCCAGCTACTTGGGAGGCTGAGGCAGGAGAATGGCGTGAACCCGGGAGGCAGAGCTTGCAGTGAGCTGAGATCCGGCCACTGCACTCCAGCCTGGGCGAAAGAGGGAGACCCTTCTCCAAAAAAAAAAAAAAAAAAAAGAATGGCTACTCCATAGACAGAGCAGCCCCAAGGGCTGCTGCTTGCCCATTTTTATGGTTATTTCTTATTATATGCTAAACAAGAAGTAGATTATTCATGCCTCCCCTTTTTAGACCATACAGGGTAACTTCTTGACATTGCCATGGCACTTGTAAACTGTAATGGCACTGGTGGGAGTGTAGCAGTGAAGATGACCGGAGGTCACTCTCGTGGCCATCTTGGTTTTGATGGGTTTTAGCTGTCTTCTTTTTTTGTTTAGTTTTGTTTTGAGACAGAGTCTCGCTCTGTCTCCCAGGCTGGAGTGCAGTGGCGCGATCTCGGCTTACTGCAAGCTCCACCTCCCGGGTTCACACCATTCTCCTGCCTCAGCCTCTCGATTATCTGGGACTACAGGCGCCCACCACCGTACCCAGCTAACTTTTTTGTATTGTTAGTAGAGACGGGGTTTCACCGTGTTAGTCAGGATGGTCTCAATCTCTTGACCTCGTGATCCGCCTGTCTCAGCCTTCCAAAGTGCTGGGATAACAGACCTGAGCCATTGTGTCCAGCCTTAGCCAGCTTCTTTACTGCAACCTGTTTTATCAGCAAGGTCTTTATGACCTGTATCTTGTGCTGACCTGCGATCTCATCCTGTGATTTAGAATCCCTTAACTGTCTGGGAATGCAGCCCAGTAGGTCTCAATCTTATTTTACCCAGCCCCTATTCAAGATGAAGTTGCTCTGGTTCAAACACCCCTGACAGCCCCACTGAGTCGGGAACCAAGTAGATTCACGTCTTGGCTCCAGCGATATTGTGTAAATAACTGCCTTACATTTGACTTTACTCTTCCATAAAATGGGGTTATGTTTTGTTTAACTCACAGATTATTTACTGTGATAATTAAATAAGTTTCCTTTTGTATTAACATAAATACAAAATGTAGCCTTAAAAACATTAAATAATATATACTGATTATAGCTGTTTGTTTCTACTCATGAGATTCCATGTAAGTAACAGCAGGAGCCATAGCTCTCTAGGGTTTTAAGGGAAACACTAAGCTGTAACTTGAGTCTCCTGTCACACTTTCTGAAGGAATAGCATAAATTCATTGGTTATTTATATGGGGGAGAATTATCTAACCCTCCCTCAGCCACCTAACACAGAACAGCTCTAGGTGGCAGTAAGTAGGGAGGTGTAAGAGTCAGAGATCACAGCACACTCAAGATTTGAGCAAAGTGAAATAGATAGGCATTAGAAAAAGTAACTAATGCCCTCAAATCATATAGCTAGTAGGAGACAGAGTTGGAATCTGAACTCAGGCTAAGTCCAGGTCCCATGACCTCAGTTATTGTGCTAATTAGTGAAATGGATGAGTTCCCTGACCCCCCTTGTAGGACATGCGACAGGGGTGTGGCTTGTCTGTTCAGTCGCCACTGATGCTCAAATCCCTTATGGGATGGGGAGCATGCAGACAAACAGGTGCGGGAGCCAGGTGCTGGGCTCTGGCCCCACAGCAGTGTCCAGGGGTGGTCAGCTGTGACTCCCTGAGCCCAAGTGGGCATGTGCTACAGTGTACTCTTTTAGCCTTTCTGTCCCATGGACAGCGTAAGTTAACATGTTCAGTGGACCTTCTGCCTTTTTGCAAGGGCAGAGGGCCAGTGTGACAGCTTTCTGTATCCCAAGCTCTTGTCCAGTGTCCTGGAAGAATCAGGTGACACACGGACTTGAAGGATGGTGAATGTGGGGGTTTTACTGAGTGGTGGAGGTGGCTCTCCATGGAATGGATGGGGAGCTGTAAAGGGGATGGAGTGGGAAGATGATCTTCCCCTGGAGTTTGGCCATCAAGCGGCCGATTCTTTGACCATCCCCAGCTGAACGCCTCCCTGTGTTCCTTCTCTTGGTAGGTAAAAGCATTTATGGGTGTAAGATAAGAAAAATAAGAGATAGTTAAAAGGAAACTTTTCTGAAAACCGACAAAAACCATTAAGTTACTGAGCAAAATCATCAAGGATGTCAAGTCTGGTGTCGTTTTTGGGTGGTTAGAAAAAGGAAACACAGGAAATAAAACTAAGAAACAACACGCAGTAACCTGATTTTTTTTTTTTTAATCATAAAGAGTCACAGAAAAAATGCCATCTGCAATTATTTTACATAAGTTTAAAAAAAACTTTAATAAAAAGCAAGACTGTTATCAAACGATTTCTGGGTTGGGATTAGAGCAGAACTTAGGGAAACACACACATACGAGAATTAAAGTACTGAATCCTTTTTTTTTTCCCAGTTTTTAGGCTATTTTGAACATTTCCCCATAGCCCTAAATAATTATCTTAAGCCAGCTGCTGTGTTCTGTTTGTGTTAATTCAGCTTTTAAAATTTCCTGTGTGTTGTACTAACATTAATGTAATAAATGAGCAATTTGCTACCTCTGAAAGAAGTCAAAGGCCTCAAACACACTTGTGGAAGTTATATTTATATTAACAAACACCTATGTTAATTTCCTTTCATAAGGAACACAATAGTATCCTCCTTGAGGAAGCACCTTTTGATAAAATGAATAATAATATGCTCATCACATCATTTATTTCTTGCCCTCTCATGTGCCAGCAAGCACATGTTCCTTTCAATTGATCTGTTACTTGTACAAAAGCTGTTTTCCAAAAAATGTTTTTTTGGGAGGGCAGTAAAATTAGGTGAAATAATGGATGAGAAATTTGAACAAAGTTTAGGATAAAAACACTATTCATAACACCTTTCAAAAAATGTTATTCAGTTCTATTCAATCCGAGTCTACAAATAATTAATAAATATCTACAGTGTGTCCTACACTGTCCTCCCTTTTACAAAGCTTTTAATAGTGTACAGAAGAAAAACCTATACAAAATGATTAGAAGAACAAGATAAAAGTATATATAATCTTATGCCATAAAGACACATCATAAAACCACAGAGTTCCTCCTCTAAGAACAGCTGCTATGTGTAATTGTGCAGTAAAAGTGAAGTCTACACAGTATTGAAAGGGATGCTGTTTCAGTGGTACATGTGGAAGAGTTGCAATTTGTTACAAGAATTTTTGGAAGATGGAAGTAAAGCATCTTAAGAAAAGAGGGAGTATTTTTTTCTAGCTAGCACAGAAATGCCATGGGGGTTAGTGGCAGCCTTGGCAAAATCATTTGAATGTGGACAAGATAATGAATTCCTTAAGAGCAGAGTTTTCCTCTTATTTAGCCTTGTCCAAACAGGTTTCTTGAAGTCTTAACTCATTGGATTGTAAATGTGAAAAACATTTAAGATTTTTCCAATCATGCCTTCAACCATTCTATGTTGAATCTTCCTTGCCTGGCCCTTAATAACATCAGGGGCAGGTTCTATTTTGTACCAGCGCTTTTTAGTGATTAATACTTAGTTCAATCAATTTCAAAACTTAAATTTCATATCTGATTCAGATAAGTTCTTTCCTCCTACAGTACAGTCTAGGGTTGGTTGTAGCAAGACCATTTCCCCATCTTCTTTTGGTTCTATTCCTCTGGGGTTGGGGGCTGGGAGTAATAAGGAAGACAGCATTTCTTACAAAGCAGAGTTCCTTTTTAAAGAAGATCTAAATTAATAGAAATATATTCTATGTTCTTGGGTCAGAGGATTTAATATTGTCAAGATGACAATATCCCCAAATTGATCAACAGATACAATGCAATCTGTCAGAATCTTGGCCACCTTTTTTTTTTTTTTCCAGAAATTGATAAGTTGATCCTAACATTCATAATGAAAATATAGGGAATCCATGATAGCCAACTATTTTGGAAAAGAAGAACAAAGGTAGGGGGCTTACATACCTTGATTTCCAAACTTACTACAAACATATAGTAATGAAAACAGTGTGGCATTTGCTGGCATAAGGATAGATATATATTAATGCATCAATGGGATAGAATTGAGAATCCAGAAATAAATCCTTACATTAATGGTCAACTGATTTTCAACAAGAGTGACAAGATAATTTAATGAGAGAAAGAATAGTCTTTTCAACAAACAGTGCTCAGACAACTGAATGTTCACAAGCAAAAGAATAAAGCTGGACCACTACTTAATGCTATACATTAAAATTAGCCCAAAATACATCATAGATTTAAATGTAACCATTTTAGGGTGATAAAAATATCCCAAAATTGGATAATGGTGATGGTTGTATAACTCCATAAATAAACTAAAACCACTGGATACTACACCTTCAGTGGGTGGATTTTAAGGTTTGTAAGTCATAGCTCAATAAAATTTAAAAGGACTTAAATGAGTTACTAGAAGAAAGTATAGTTGAACATTTGCATAACTTAGAGTCAAATAAGGCCTTTCAAAGCATGTTATCAAGGCAAAAATATAATTTATATACTTGAATATAAATTATTTTATAATTTCTATATTAAAAATACCATTAATAAAATTTTACAATATATACCAGACACAGTGTTAATAACATTGTTAATATAGAGAGACTAGTTAAAATTAGTAAGAAAATTATCCACACCAGGCTGGGTGCGGTGGCTCACACCTGTAATCCCAGCACTTTGGGAGGCCGAGGTGGGCAGATCATGAGGTCAGGAGATCGAGACCATCCTGGCCAACATGGTGAAACCCCATCTCTACTAAAAATACAAAAAAAATTAGCTGGGCATGGTGGCACATGCCTGTAGTCCCAGCTACTCAGGAGGCTGAGGCAGGAGAATCCCTTGAACCCAGGAGGCGGAGGTTGCAGTGAGCCAAGATCACACCACTGCACTCCAGCCTGGTGACAGAGCAAGACTCAGTCTCCAAGAAAAAAAAAAGAAAATTATCAACACTCTAATATAGAAACAGGTAAAGGACATGAACAGACAATTCATAATATAAGAAACAGAACTGGCCAAGAAACACATATAAAAGTATTCAGATTCATTGATAGTTAAAGAAATGCCAATTGAAGCACAATGAAACACCTCTTTCCAACCATTAGATTGGTAAAGATTTGAAAGAAGTGAAATACACATGGCTGAATATGTGGGAAAATAGGATTCTTATATGCTTCTGGTGCGAGTACAACTTCGAACAACTAAGCTGAAGGCAATTTGGGAATATAAATGTGTACAAGGTTATACATTCTTATGAATTCTTATGAAAAGTTAGAAACAACCTAAGTCTCTAATAATAGGTGATTAGATAAATAAATCATCAATAAATAGAATACCATCTAGCTATTAAAATTGTTGGGAAGGATACTAGAGTGCCTACCCAGCATCTGTTCTCTCTTTCTGCACACCTAGAATCCCATGAAGTCCCCAGACTCAGGAGAATCTGACCCCTTCAATCTCTTCAGACAGAAGTTGCTTGAATGAATAAATGGTTAATGGATAAGCCTAATACTTAATACATGTCAATGAGATGCAAACAGCAGTTTGCTGGGGCTTTTGTGCAACTTCTGGAAGCATCACCTCCTTTCTCTGGCCTTTGTCACACCTGGATATGAGGCCCAGACTTGCGTCTCCAATGTGTCTGAAGATGAAACTGATACCAGGGAAGGGCAGAGAAGAGAGAATTACAGGAAAATGGAGCCAGAGCTACCAGCTCTGAAGCTACTCTTCTTCTGGACTTCAAGCTATAAACCTGTTCATTTCATTATCATTTGAGCTGGATTGAGAGGGACATTCTGGAATTTGCCACCACAGATTACATGGAGGATTACTCTGTCCCTGCGTGCTCCACAAAAAGAAGAAAGGGAAAAAATCCCAATAGGATGGAAATAGGAAATGGCTTTAATTTTCTTCCTATGTCTTTGAAATACTCTGTTGGGTTTCCTTTTCCTACCCCTAGATAACATCTCAGACGGACACTGTAGTTTTTTGACGGGGATAGAATTCAGAGGGTATATGACCTTTAATGGGAAAAAATCAATTCTTGCCAGGTGTGGTGGCTCACGACTGTAATCCCAGCACTTTGGGAGGCCGAGGCCGGCGGATCACGAGGTCAGGAGATCGAGACCATCCTGGCTAACACGGTGAAACCCCGTCTCTACTGAAAATACAAAAAATTAGCTGGGCATGGTGGTGGGCACCTGTAGTCCTAGCTACTTGGGAGGCTGAGGCAGGAGAATGGTGTGAACCCAGGAGGCGGAGTTTGCAATGAGCCGAGATTGCACTGCTGCACTCCAGCCTGGGTGACAGAGCGAGACTCTGTCTCAAAAAAAAAAGTAGTATTGATTCTCAGCCTCTGGAGTAGCTGGGACTACAGGCGCCCACCACCTTGCCTGGCTAGTTTTTTGTATTTTTTAGTAGAGACGGGGTTTCACCGGGTTAGCCAGGATAGTCTCGATCTCCCGACCTCGTGATCCGCCCATCTCGGCCTCCCAAAGTGCTGGGATTACAGGCTTGAGCCACCGCGCCCAGCCAAAGAATCAATTCTTTATTTTCACTGACCTCTAACTGAAAGTTAACATCACCTACATCAGAAAATGTTGCAATGGAGTCTCCTGGATTGACGTCTCCAACAAACTGTAAATGCTTCTCACTAAAGAGCGAGCATTAGATGCTTGCCATAATGAAATGCTATTGACAGCCAAAATGTGACGAGATAACTAGCAACACAACCAAAAACAGTTTGGTGAAAAGCTCTTGGCCCCTTTCCTTCTACTCCTCCCTTCTGCCACTCTGACTTCTCCAGCCAGAAGATGGACAAAAGAAGAGAAGTGGTCATCCTCATTGCATCCCCACTGCTAGGAGTGATGGTCAGAACAGGCAATGATCAGTCAGAATGGATGACTGCCATAAACAATGAGTGCACTGGACTGGTAAAAAAAAACTGGTACCTCTGACTTTGGGCTACAGTCCTTGGATTTTGTACCTTATGTTTATATGTTCACACATACCAGTTTTCTCTAAGCAAAAGCATTAAAAAAGTTACAACTTGAGGTACCAGGGATGAAGGATGCTACCTTGGTCACTGACTTTCTCTTTCTCAGAAGCAAAATATAGGTTTCAGATTAATTCCATGAAGCACAGGGATCACAGACTCTGTAATACTTTATTTAAATCAGAAAAGCTTCTAACAATATTTTCCTTTTACATATATACACGGTAAAACTAGAGGTAAGTTTCTTTTAATGTCACATGATTCCAAGAAAAGCAAGGGCCTTTCACTCTTTACAGGTAATAGCCGAAGCATTTCTTTCAAGTTTTTACCAGTGTTTTCTTGTGAACAAAAACTTTAGAAGGGAATAAACTCTTCATCCAAAAATAAACGAATGTTTCAATTCTAACAATGATTAGATGCAACTCACATGAAGAAATGTGACAATAATCATTAGGGGATCCTTTTCCTGTCTTCTTCTCCAAGGAGCTCTAAGAAGTTTGCAACTTCTATTTTTGTTTATTTGCTTTTGTAAGGACAGGGATCTCCAGGAATAAAGTCTGGGAATAGCAATGCTCCCAACAGTCTACAAGTCTGCAGAAGGCAGGGGCAATAATGACATCAATTGTACATTCCCCAAATTCTATATATGAAGCAGAGGCTTCAATTTCCATTGGCCCATGTTGATCCCAAATTGAGGTCATGTTGTAGGAGCATGCAGTGAATATCACTGGGTTGGAGCTTCTTTGCATCTATTTCCCTTTCCTATCAGTCCCTCAGTTCCGTTTATTAGTTTTACCTTTAAATTGTTGGATAGCATCTTATGGGACAATCACGAAGTTCTCTGCCCAGCTAAAGGGAAGGCATTTGACCCAAGCTAAAGCAATTATTTGCCCCCTTCTTGGAATATAAATCTTGAACTGAGAAATAAAGAGACAAAAATTAGTTTAATCAATCTGACTGGTGGCATCTGCCCATATACTTCTTGCTACGAGATGTCTTTCTAGGCCCCAGGATAGCCTTTGTTCTGGCCCCATTATCCAGCCTCCTAGCCATTCTGTCACCCCTAATATGCTTCAGGTATATTTTTTCCTCTTTAAGATGGCCAGAGGAACTTACTATAGATTATGCCAAAGAACCAAACTGAAATAGAAACCTTCAGTACCTCCCAAATTCCATCTTTGAAAGCAGCTATGTTTTCATTTATTGTTTGGAAAAACTTAAAGATCTCAAAAAGTTATAAAGCCCTTACTTCTTTCTTTTAAGATGTGTATTCTGCCTGGATGGCATGATTTTTTCTTCCTAGGGTTATGAATAAATGTTTTAAAACATTAAACTTGAGTTTTCTTCTTTCTCTTTTCCCAGCTAGTCCTCCCTTCACACAGGTAAAACCCACTGCAGGAGCACACATCTGCTGCCATGTAAACAGTCTTTGAAAATAATACGAAATAATTATAACAGTACAAGTTATATTGGAAATATCAGCTTAAAATTGCTTCTTTAGAGAAACTAAACAATCAAAATTTATGTATCTTAAAGAAGTATTTTTAAGGGCCATAGGAATGGATAGGTCATCAAGAAAGGCCATAATCTAGTACTAAAAAAAATTCAAACAGATCTTTGTCACAGAGCAAATCATCGAAGAATGAGCATTAGCATGGATCAGCACATTGTAGTATCTGTGGATAATGGGATATTCTACAGCAATGAATGTGACCACCTACAAGGAATTGCAATCATAAGGATGAATATGGTGTGAAAGAAGTCAGATACCAAAGTTTGTGTTCTTTTTTCTTTTTCTCTTTTTGAGATGGAGTCTTGCACTGTTGCCTAGGCTGGAGTGCAGTGGTGCAATCTTGGCTCACTGCAATCTCCACCTCCTGGGTTCAAGCGATTCTCCTCCCTCAGCCTCCTAAGTAGCTGGGATTACAGGCGCCTGCCACCAGACCAGCTAATTTTTTGTATTTTTAGTACAGATGAGATTTCACCATGTTGGCCAGGCTGGTCTCGAACTCCTGACCTCATGATTCACCTGCCTTGGCCTCCCAAAGTGCTGGGACCACAGACATGAGCCACCACACCCAGCCAGTTTACGTTCTTTATGAATCTTTATGTAAGGCTCAAGACCAGGCCAAACTAAACTATGGTATTAGAAGTTGAGAGAGTAGTTAACTTTAGAGAGGAGCGATACTGATTGAGTGGGGATCTACAAAGGTCTTTGTGGTGCTGGAATAGTCTATTTCTTGACCTGGGTGGTGGTTGTGTTATATCTTATTATAAAGCATTAAGTTGAATATTTATATTTTGTGCACTTTTCTGTATATATATTTTAATGGAAAAAAGTTAAGTATGGGGGAAAAGGCAGTATCTTCTTTTCTTGGTTTTAAAGACAAATCTTGGTCACTTCCCAGATGGCTGAATAGGAACAGCTCTGGTCTACAGCTCCCAGCGAGACTGACACAAAAGACAGGTGATTTCTGCATTTCCAACTGAGGTACCTGGTTCGTCTCATTGGGACTGGTTGGACAGTGGGTGCAGCCCACAAAGGGTGAGACGAAGCAGGGCAGGGTGTTGCCTCACCCGGGAAGTGCAAGGGGTCAGGGCATTTCTCTTTCCTAGCCAAGGGAAGCCATGAATGACTGTAAATGGTGTACTTCTTCCCAAATACTGTGCTTTTCCCATAGTCTTCGCAACCAGCAGACCAGGAGATCCCCTCCCATGCCTGGCTCGGTGGGTCCCATGTCCACGGAACCTTGCTCACTGCTAGCACAGCAGTCTGAGATCACCCTGGGACATGGGAGCTTGGTAGGGGAGGGGCATCCACCATTGCTGAGGCTTGAGTAGGCGGTTCTATGCTTACAGTCTAAACAAAGTGGTAGTGAAGCTAGAACTGCAGCTCAGCAAAGCCTACTGCCTCTCTAGATTCCACCTCTGGGGGCAGGGCATATCTCAAGAAAAGGTAGCAAACAGCTTCTCCAGACTTAAAAGCCCCTGCTTGACAGCTCTGAAGAGAGCAGTGGTTCTCCCGTCATGGTGTTTGAGCTCCAATAACAGACTAAACTGCCTCCTCAAGTGGGTCCCTGACCCTGTGTAGTCTGACTGGGAGACACCTCCCAGTAGGAGCTGATAGACACCTCATACAGCTACTTAGGAGGCTGAGGCAGGAGAATCGCTTGAACCCAGGAGACGGAGGTTGCGTTGAGCCTAGATCATGTCATTGCACTCCAGCCTGGGCAACAAGGGCAAAACTCCATCTCAAAAACCAAAAAACAACAAAAAAGAAAACTCTCTTCAGGATATTATCCAGGAGAACTTCCCCAACCTAGCAAGGCAGGCCAACATTCAAATTCAGGAAATACAGAGAACACCACAAAGATTCTCCTCGAGAAGAGCAAACCCAAGAAACATAATCGTCATATTCAACAAGGTTGAAACGAAGGAAAAAAATGTTAAGAATAGCCAGAGAAAAAGGTCAGGTTACCCACAAAGGGAAGCCCATCAGACTAACAGCAGATCTGTCTGTAGAAACCCTACAACCCAGAAGAGAGTGGGGGCCAATATTCAACATTCTTAAAGAAAAGAATTTTCAACCCAGGATTTCATATCCAGTCCAACTAAGCTTCATAAGTGAAGGAGAAATAAAAACCTTTACAGACAAGCAAATGCTGAGAGATTTTGTCACCACCAGGCATGCCTTATAAGAGCTCCTGAAGGAAGCAATAAACACGGATAGGAACGACCAGTACCAGTCACTGCAAAAACATACCAAATTGTAAAGACCATCAATGCTATGAAGAAACTGCATCAATTAACGGGCAAAATAACCAGCTAGCATCATAATGACAGGATCAAATTCACATATAACAATATTAACCTTAAATGTAAATGGGCTAAATGCCCCAGTTAAAAGACACAGACTGGCAAATTGGATAAAGAGTCAAGACCCATCGGTGTGCTCTATTCAGGAGACCCATCTCATGTGCAAAGACACACA